>NW_019416489.1:84855-149919 GCF_000390285.2 Anoplophora glabripennis
TATATAAAATAATACATTTGATTATAATCTTTGAAACCTGTGACAGAAACGGTTTCGTCCAATTAAACGCAAAATCCTTATTCTTATTTACTATTCTTATTGTATAAAAACATCAAAACTTTCGCTATAAACGTACTTTAAAGAAGCTTTACACGTTATTGATAAAATCGCGGTTTTTATTAAAAAAATCCATAACCATCATTAACAAAACTAGTTCTGGCAAATTAGAAGAATCTGCTTTTACGAAATTTGCTTCCATTTTTTAAATTTAATATGCACAAACCTTAAAACAATCTGTAAATGCAGAAACTCATCTGGAAGTAGCGCCAAGCCGGCTGACGGTCCCATGCGGTGACGTCATTGCATTGCCACGGCCGAGACAAATATTCGCATTTTAAAAATCATATAGATTGAAAACCACTCAACGGATTGAGTTAAAATTTTCAGGATCGCCTAATCATGAGCAATACTTTGTGTACATAAAATAAGAACGTTTTTGAAAATTTACTGAATGCCCCCATTTTTAATTTGGTCGATTTCAAAATTCAACTTATAAAGTGATATACATATACAATTTCCCGTATTCTTTAGGTAGTCAATGCGTCTCCACTTCTGCTACTTAGAAAGCTACATCTGTAGATATAACTGGTATCTTATGTAGGATTTATAATTGCGAGTATTTTTTTTTAATTTTCAGTGACTTTAATCGCAAATACTTCGTTTTAGATTTTGTTTTTTACTATAAAAGTTTGTAATCTAAATTTAATTAAACGTAAACACTACACACGTACAGAAGTACCGAATTGCTATAATTGTACATACGCGTTCGTTGAATCACACAGACCAATAAATCGTCAAATAGTTTCACGCATTTTTGACTGCCTCTGTTCAGTTCGGTCAAAGGTGGAATGCAAAACAAAGGTTTTTGCCGTTAATTTAGGTTTCCCTATCTCATGCACGTTTTAGTCAAATTTGAAGCTTTGAAGGTACATTTGCAATTAATTAAATAGTTTTCCCTTACAATCCGGAAAATTTTGGCTGTTCTGTGGATATACAAGGTTGTGTGATCATCCAAATATCCAACTAGCATATAATAAATATTACAAAATTTTGAAACTAAAAAAATAGGAAAATAAATAATAAAGTTGTATAGGCTATACCTATTTGCATTCTGCAAATTTGGGTGTTAAGTAGAATACAGGGCGCAACATAAACATCTGACACAAATGGTGTAGCGCTTTCAAAATGTTGGAATATTTTCTTATACGTATAAACATTTGTCCTTAAACTTTTCTTTTTTGAGATACAAGTTATATCTTCAAAAATCTTCAGAAAAAAATGAAAGATATTCTGATGAAATTTTAAGTGCTCAGTACTAAAATGGCATTGAATGTGAGAAAATTGTCTCAACTCTAACCAGAGGTGTAAATACAAGTTATGTGCAAGTAAAAGTGAAAATTTTAATTTGAACAAAAAGAATGAAGAGATCAACGAAAGTGACTTTATTGCAAAGCTTTTTCCATTTTAACACAAATTAACAATTTGTAAAAATTAAATGTTTATAAAAATAGATTTTAAATAAATGATTCAAAGTACTTATGTTTAAAATGGCGTCCTTGTCTCGCAATACACTTTTCGATACGTTTTCTTACATATTTTTTCACTTTTTTAAATATTCCTATATTTTGATGACTGCAGATGTTTTAACGATTTGTATCTGAAAAATGTGGACTTGAAGGGGAAATATTTATGTATAAATAAATGTATAGGTACTTAAATTTTAACGAAGAAAACGTTTATTCATTTTTAACGCGTTGTTGTGTAATACCTTGTCGAATTATATATTTATCTGAAATTGAAAATGCTAATTTGTACCAAAATGGCAAATATGCATAGATGTCAATAATTTATTTTTCTGTAATTTTTTCCTATTCTGGGGAGTTTTTTCACATGATTATAACTTCCGGTTTTGTAATTATTTATTTCATATTTTTTTTACAATATCCAACGGGACAAAGTCCAAATTACAGAATAAGATAAAACAGAAACCTTAACTAAATTAAAAAAAGACAACTAACATTAAATATATAGACATAAGTACTACACAAAATAGAGAAATCAAAAACTAAAATCGAGAAAAACGAACATAAATATAAACAATAACATACAAATAAAACAAATAAGTTACATATTATATAAAAGATTAGGACAACATTTACTAACCAAACAATTTTTTTTGATATTCATAGAATGAATAAATATATCAAGTCGATCTTTATACTTTTGATAATTGAAAATCATTTGATATTAGGGGATATGCTAGTAAATTTGTACGAAATGTAAGTAATTCTAAAGCAGAGGAGATCGAGAATTAAGTCTAGAAACATGATATAAAATCTTTGAAACTAAAGGATCTGCATTTAAAGTAATATTTACCTATAATTTTAAAAAGGAATATAATTGAAAACAATATTCGTCTACCACAGAGACTATTAAAATTAAAACAGGAGAGCAATATTTTTTGAGGTGTACCACGAGGAGGATAAAATCCATAACTAATAAAATGAACAGTCTTTAAAAATGTCGGTTGTATTTTCTGTAATCGAATATTATATACATTATAAATGGGACAATCGATGTATATGTAATTTGCAACGCACAAATTATGACACAAACTAGTACATTTTTTAAAATGGTTCAAATGTAGATTTTTGAAATCTGCATAAAATTTGCATTTAAATAAATATTACCTACATATGTTAAAATGATAAAACATATAAATAGACACCAAAAATTTTTTAGCAATACAATTGTTTCACAATACAGTTAGATGAGTTGCAGATGTACTTCCCATATGCATGAAAAAAAACTTCATTATATCCTTAAATCCATAATAAAACAGTTAAATATTTTATATAAAATAATACAAAATTTCCATTTAAGTCAATCCAATGATATCTACGTATATTTTTTTAAGATATAGACACCAAAAATTTTATTTTTTCAATACAACTGTATCATAATACAGTTAGATGAGCTGCAGATCTGTCCTCAAGTACCTACCGACGAAGAAAAACTTCATGATATTCTTAAAAAACTATAATAAAACAGTTCAATAGTTTTGGATTTTACAATATCAACCTTAAAAATAATTGTGTAAATAATACAGCGTTCGAGAAGAAATTTTCAGTACATTTGAAAAATTAAAAAATATATGGGGTGTTTAATAAATGAAAAATGTTAGTACTACAAATGAAACACTGGAGTTTATTAGAAAATATCCAGTACTCCACTGGATTCCACGCAAAGACCTGAATAAAAAACTTCTGCAAAAATCAAGTATTTTTCCAAATAGAATAGTTGACTGAGATCGCAAAAACAACCAAAAATGGCGATCTGTTAAGATCACTTAAGAGTGAATCAAAATATCGTGATGAGGATTTGTTCAATATTTGTAGAAAATCGGACTCGAGATATCTTCACTATTTCTTGTTTCTCTTGAAATATAATGGTAGATACTGTATGGTAATGTTCCATTGACATTGATAATAATGTGTATGCAAAATCTGTTGCTGTACATTTTCATTCTTATCTTTATAATTATTGGAATTATTTTTATCTCTATATTGAAAAACATTTTTTTTATATAGTCATAGTACGAGTAGAAGAAATATTTTTGGAACCATTTATCATATAATTTGTCAATTATAAAAACGAAGATTTGATGTTTATACAGCCCCACAAAAAAGAAAAATGGTCTGTTTCAAAGATTAGGCCCATGTATGATGTTTGACGCGAATAAGGAAAATTGTATTTTTCGAAACAAGAAGAAGGCTAACTTCATCTTTTATCCCTGTTTCTTATATCTATGCGATATTAGAGACAGAAATAATCTTTATGAACAGAAAGTAGGTATGGTAAAAAAGAACAAATTCCTATCCAGGGTTGAAAAATATAATCCGCAAACCCTTAGTTGATCCTTCAAATATTCTGCTTCCACCTCTCCATATTAAACTTGGTCTCATGAAATACATAGTTCGCTAAAGCTTTGGACAAAGATGGAAACTATTTTGGATGTTTAGGAGAGAGGTTCCGGAAATAAGTGTTGTTATACTGAAAGAAGGTATTTTCGATGGTCCTCAAATCCGTACCATGTTCATAGATGAAAAATTTATTACAAAAATGAATGATACTGAAAGAACAGCATGGATAAGTTTCAAGAAAGTCACTGAGAATATCTTGGGTAATCAGAAGAGTGAGGATTACCAGAATTTAGTTGAGGAATTGTTGGAAAATGTCAAATAGTTGCCTGATAAACTTGAAATTTTATGCATTTGCATTTATTAGACACATATCTTGACTACTTTCTGGAGAACTTCGAAGAATACAACCGAGAACGGTTTTACCATGATATCAAGGAAATGAAGCGTCGGTATGAAGGAAGGTGGGACATTAATATGACGGCAGATCTCTGTTCAAGGAAAAACGAACCAAAAACACAGACAAGAGAAAGATGCACAGATCGTTTGAAGATAAAAGAGTTCGTTACAAAAGAAAAAAGAAACATAATTTTTTATCTAGAAACGACGTTCACATCTTTGAATACCCTCATCTATCTTTGGGGACAACTGGCTGAAGATCCATCTAACTCTGGGAAGGAATTTCCCAGATTTTAGGGTTATTTTGCACAGTACAAAAATATTGGAGGATGATAAAGTCATTTCAACTTCGAATTCGATTTCAGCACGTCAAAATATATGTATATACCTGGATATGGTCCTGCAGTAACTTCCATTATCTTTTTACAATTGTTGAAGATGCTATACTCCCCGGCGATTTAAAAAACTGAGTTGGTTCTGCAGTCAATATTAGTAGGTTTCTGCAATTATACATTGCTGATTCCTCCAAAGCAAGATTTTCGGTATTTTTTCCGATTTAAAAAAAAGGGAGGGTGATGGAGCAATTCTGTCCTGGATTCGGTTTAAGCGCGTCAAAATACATACATGAGCCTAATCTTTGAAACAAACCACATTTCTTTATTTTGTGGGATTGTGTTAACTATATTTACACATTTACATAAATTAAATCCAGAGTTATTCTACCGTTGTTAGCAAAATGAATATCCTTGAAACATATTTATTTTTTTTTAAATCGGCGCAGGGGCTCATCTGAAACAAAATCGATCCCGTTGATCACGAAACCTTTCAAAATGTCGTTCAACATGAAACGCTATCTCGGGCAGTATCGAAATCTAAACCACAGAGATATCCTATTATTCTTACAAAGCAGTTAATTTATTTTATACATAAACCATGCTATTTCTGCTTAACCCAACTTCATCGCGTGCGTTCTGAGCACATAAATTTCAGAAGTTTTTTGTTGAAGGTAGGTTTTAATAACGGATATTTCTTTCCGAATATAATTTAGATTGATACGGTTCTCATTGTAATGTATTGTGAATGGAAAAGAACATGAAACGGTACTTGTCATGTATTTGAGAGGTATAATTATGTTTGAAGCCATTTGGTAATGCCCAAATATCGTCGGTATCCCTACAAAATAATATTTCAGGCGCAACTGTCAGTTCTGCATTTTAATATTCTGAGAGGCACACAATGAAGTTTAGAATTATAATCAGTTTAAAGAAAATGTATTTCTTACGATAATTTCATAATATACCGGGCATGAATGTCTACAGAAATTTTACCAGAAGAGCAAAGACATAATTTTATTCAGGCACACTTTGGTTATTTATTTTTTTTATCAAAAACGTATTCAAAAATTACGGTCAATAATTGCTTGCTTTGTATGCTATAAAAAGCATTTATAACCCTACAAACTGTCAAATGAGAACACATGTTATTTATGCGACAAAAATAATTAAGTACCTTATACAGGATGTCTCAATATTCCCTGTACATGGAGCTACCACAGTTTCTAAGATCAAAGTATATAGATTTAACTAAACGTACTGATGTTGTTTCGCATAACTGCTAGAGGGTAATAAAGTTTACCAAAAAATTGTTTTTTTTTCTAAGTAACTTTGTAAGCCCTTGTAAGATTTTATTGAGATTTGATATACTGAGACATAGATGTCACTTTAGAAACAGTGAAAAATATACCGTCTCGTGAACTAATTGCTCATAATTTTAATAGGAGTCACGATATAGCTTCTATTTCGTTTGTCTTAAAGATGGAGGGTTAGTTAAAATTTCTCTTGTAAAATATTTGTATTTGGAATAGTTTTGGGTTAAAATAATTTTTTTATTAAATTGCTAATGCATTTTCGAATTAAACTTGAAATAATTACTATATTTCAAAAGTAATTTATTAATTATTAAATTAACAAGGTAATGCCGAAGGATCTCATCAAACTCAACACTTGTTGTGGAAGCAGAAATTCTACCACTGGTAGAAGAGCACCCGACAACCAGACTAATAGAAGAGAAACTATAGTTACCAAAAGTACAGTGAATAGAGTAATCTTGTAGCCGCTTTTAGTCTGCTTAGACTATAGAAGTTTGTTTTCCTCCTCCGCAGGTCGTGGGTTGAATGTTTAGGTGTTCACCGAAAGGCTTTGTCTCAGGTTGTTGAAGAGACGGGAAAAGGTATAAAGTCCCATAGAGACAAAAATGTTTATTTATTCATAATGCGCCACAAGGTATACGGGGGTTTTCGGGGTCGCTGATCACGGATCCGAGGTCAATTTTGCAAAATTCAAGATGGCGGATCCCCGATGGCCTACCAAATTTTTAAAAAATAACACATTCGCCCAAATTTGGTATACGGGGGTTTTCGGGGTCGCTGATCACAGATCCGAGGTCAATTTTGATAAATTCAAGGTGGCGGATCCTAGATGGCAGACCAAATTTTCAAAAAATAAGAGATTCGCGCCAAATTTGGTAGACGGGGATTTTCGTAGTCGCTGATACGTATTCGAGGTCAGAATTGCGTAATTCATTTTGTAATATACAGGGTGTCCCAAAAGTGACGTCCGTCCTTCTGGGATTTGATTACGGAGACAAAAACGAATTGAAAATCAAAAGTGGAAAATTTTCCGATTGTTTTTCGTTGTTGAGTTATTCAAAAAAATATTCAAAAAACTAAAAATGTGAAAATCCAATTTTCTCAAAACAGGTCTGTGCCTATGGGGACCAAGACATATAATTTATAACCAATAGTAGATAAGTATAGTTTTCGATTGTCAGTTGTAAGGAATTATTTTAACCTGAAAAGGATAGAGAAAAACATTTTAATAATAAAACATAAACTAAAACCAAAATGTGCATAAATAATAGAAATTGTTTTTACAAAATGTGTTCAAATAAGTTGCCTTCTACTTCAAGACAAAGATTATCACGATTCAACATTGAAGCATGAACTCTTTGTAGCATCTCTTGGTCTATTAGCGCGACAGCAGCGAATATACGGACTATAAATCTTTTCATTTAATAACCCCAAAAGAAAAATCTAGGGGATTCAGATCTAGTGTTCCAGGAGGCCATGGTTCTCCTCATCCAATCCATCTGTCTCTGAAGTTTTGATTCAGATAATTTTATATTCGTAAACCATAATGTAATGGAGTTCCATCAGTTGAAACCAATAATTTAGTCTAACTGCTAACGGAACGTCATGCAGCAATGGCAGTGGTAAGTTTTCATTTAAAAACATACAGCTGCAGCAAATACAGCTTTGAACTACATAAATATTTAATAACAAAGTCCAAATGTTTATTTTTAGTTTTTTAGAATAATTTTTTGAATAACTCAGCAAAGAAAAACAATCGGAACATTTTCCACTCTTGATTTTCGATTTGTTTTTGTCCCCTTAATCAAAGCCCATAAAGACGGGCGTCACTTTTGGGACACCCTGTATATTGTTCTTTTTTCTGTAAAAGATCTATTGGCGGGTTTTCTGCCTAATCTCTGGTAATAAAGTACATAGGTAATTTATTAAAATTTTAAAAACTAATTTTGTAAATCTGATCTCGGATTCGGAATCAGTGACCCCGAAAACCCCTGTATACCAAATTTGGCACTAATGCGTTATTTTTTGAAAATTTGGTCGGCCGCCATCTTGAATTTTGCAAAATTGACATCGAATTCGTGATCAGCGACCCCGAAAACCCCCTATACTAAATATGGCGTGAATCTGTTATTTTGTTGAAAATTTGGTCGGCCATCCCTCATCTTCAATGTTGCAAAATTGACCTGAGATCCGTGATCAGCGACTCCGAAAACCCCCGATTACCAAATTTGGCGCGAATCTGTTATTTTTGAAAACTCGTGATATCTGACCTCAATTGATCCGTTTTTTTGAGGTTAAAAAAAAAACCATCAATTCTAATCGCGGATTCACGTTCGGCGGAGTCTTAACCACATAAATGAATATTTGAATATAGAAAGAAAAAAAAAAATTATTTTTCCTAGCACTTTTTCGTGAATTTTTGCTATTTTTGACCTGTTTTTTGAGATTATATTGAAATTCCTGTGATGTGATAGTTCAATTCTGACACCGGATTCGTGATCAGGAGGCAAAAATACTACGGATAACATATGTCGCATGAAAAGTACAGACAACTTTTTTTTGTGTGGCTGTGTTATTCTCCAATACAGAGATGGAGATACGATATTTCACAAGAAAATTCTCTTCAAGGACGAATTGTATTATTAGGAATAATAAATCCATATAATCCTTATGTCATTATGGAAAGACAGTTTTAGTTTAAAATTTAAAGTAATTTGAAAGAAACAATATTTTTAGCTAACTTTGATGCCATCTAGCGTCTAAACGATGCAACTTAGGAGAGAAGTAATTTTAGTAAAATCTGCTTATTCGATGAAACTGTAGTAGCTCAAAGTATGCGAAATATAGAACGCCCTTACGACAAAATTAGGATAGTACAAATGATTTTAATTTTTTTTTAACTAATTTTATTTTTGTTTTATTAAATTAATTTAAAAAAGTATTTAATTTTCTTCTATAAACAGTCATATCTTAAAAATAACCAAAAATAGAGGAATTTCTTAGCATTAAAATAAAGAGAAAGCTCTATTACATTACAAAATAAGAGAAATTTCACTTAAAAAAAAGAAACTGCAAATATTCAGAAAAGCATATCAGATTACTTGTAATAAAACATTTTTATTCTAATATTATTTTCATATGAATAATATTATTTTCGTATGAAAAAATTCATCTAATTGTTCTAAATACTGAAATTTAAATACTCAGTTGAAAACCAAAAAATATTTAAATAAGTACTAAACGTGCTACTCGGTATCTAAGACCAAAATAAATGTAGGGTTGTATAAAGGGCCTCAGAAGCTTCAACTGAAACAAGAATTTATAGTATCCCATATAAAAAAATACATATTCACGCAAGACACTTTTTTATAACACCCTGAAGGCAAGGTACTAATTTTAAAATGTGCATTTCCGGCCCCACTGATATTTTCAGAAAGACATATTTTTCTCTAACTAAAGATATGCTAGAAGGGGCCACTAAAGGATCACCGCAATGCTTAGGGTGGCCCAAAAAAACTTAAATTTTAAAAATTTATAAATATTTGATACTGCGGTATCAAATATTGCGGTAGTAAATTTTGCCTCGAGAAATTTTTTAAGTGCCTCGTGATTTATTTCTATTCTTTTGTTCATCAAATTCAATAAAAAAAATTATTAGTTCGTTGATATTTATTTTCGAAAACGTTTTAGGTACACTAAAGTTAAAATAATTATGAGTGACTTTTAGAAATTTAAATATCGATTTGAAATTTTCAGAATCGAGATTTTTTTTAATATAGAAAATGATAAAATAACGAGTAAAAAAATTAAAAAAAAAACAATTTTTGACGATTTTGGAAATTTTTAAAAATCTTGAGCTACCTCTAAAAAATTTTTTTTTGAGCTCATTTATTGAGGAGGCTCTTAAAAAATGTCAAACTTAACATATTTTCACAAGAGACAAGAAAAAAATATTCGTTTTTTTGGGCCACCCTAATAATGCTACTATCATTTTTCACAATTTCTAACAGAAAAATGATACTGACTTATACAAGGTGCTTGTAAATAAGTGTGAAATATTTTAGGGGGTGGTCGCGGAAAATATTTTGTGAAAGTTCATGTAAACGTAGGTCGAAATATACTTCATTTCCGAGATACAGTGTTAAAATTTTAATTTTTTTATTTATTTTTATTAATTATGTCAAAGAATTTTAAACTCGAAATTTGATGGTATTTTATTTAGAAATATCGACAGCAACCTACTAGATAATGTATCAATAGAAATTAAAAATACACAACTTGCGGTAAAATATGTTTTATTTTTTTCCTCAAAAAAAATAAAAAACGGTCAGAGATTAATTTCATTCAGAATTGATGGTGGATTTTTAAAAAAAATATGAAAACGGGAAAAAAGAAATGGAGTAGGTTTTTTTTATAAAAAAAGGTGGTATTCTCGCACGAACACCGTTGGTGCAAGTAGAAATATCCGGATCACCCCAAAAAATGCACATTTAGCCCTCCAAACCATTTTTCAAATTCCGAGTCAATATCTTTAAAACTTTTTGAAATAATTAACAAAAATAAATAAAAAAATAAAATTTAAACACTCTATATCTCTGAAACGAAGCATATTTCGACCTACATATTTCGCACTTATTTACAAACACCCTGTATAGGATGGAGATACTCGAAAAATCAAAGTTGAACAACTTTTCTTAATGAATTTTTTTGATATCTTATATGAAAAAGGAACTTTACGGAAAATATTTTTTGAACGTGTCAAGATCTACTCAATTTTTCATAAAGAAAAATATGTTAGAGATTATTATAACCATACGTTATCAATTAAATCAAAATTGTTATTTTCCAAGAAAGTTCTATACAGATCTGTATTCAAACGATCATAAAACATGTACAGACAGTAAATTATTGTTGAAAGTGCGTCATTGACATTGAAACGTTGCTGAAATCATCTTGATCTAATTGCATGCGGATTTTGTAACGTCCAGATATGTTCATCATGATTATTATTCACGCTGTCCCTAGTAAAACACGCTTCATCAGACCGCACGACAAGCGAAACTCATCTATCATTTTGTGCATGTTGTTGAAGTAACCAGTGACAAAATTCTAATCGCTGAGGAACATCTCCAGCATGTAAAGCTTGTACATTTTTGGGCGATGAAACAGAGTTCGGTGAAAAATGAAGATTACTTGTTACTCGCCGAACACTAATTGAATAATTGTCAATGACAGCATATATTATATCTTCTTCATTTTGTACATTCACTTCAGTAGGACGAATGATCTTTTTTGGAGCCGGGTTATCTTCTTCTAGTCTACGAAATGATGCACTAAAGACTGTGTGGGCAAGTGGATTTTGTACAAAGGACAACAATTTACATTTATTTATTAATAATGACTAAATATACTATATTGTATACAAATACGTTCAGACCTTTCATAGTTATTTCATAATTTTGATATCCACGGTTTTAATCATGTTTTAGAAGTAATTAGAGTCTGGGATAAAATATCATGTAGATACATGAAACCAGCGCCCGGCCGACTGTATTCATTGGGCAGCAATAGAAGCAACTAATAGCATAAATCGGATGAGGTAAAGTGGTTTGTTTTTGGGGAGGCACATCCGATCAAAGCTTGGTCCTCATTATTTCTCGACCGCAGTTTAATGGCGTCATTTGTTTACCCCTCTTTAGCCCCGCGCACTCTCGATTTATCCCCCATTTACCTATTGCTTCTGCTTTTATATTCTGATAAAATCGATTATTTATGGGTTCTGTATTTCACTTTGCAAAAAAGTATTTCTTTTCTACATTGTCTGTACAGTGTTAGCCTAAAAATTTGCAGCACATGAGATTTTATTGTCGAGTTTGTCAAATAAATTTTGGCAATAGGATAGTTTCCTTAGCCCAAATTCTATATAAAACGTACAAATAAAAAACAAAAAGTTTTATTCATTTATTACCCTTTTGTTTTTTAATTTTCATAAGAACTCTCAAATTAATATTAAATGGGCGTATCGGTCTCATTTATATAGCCGCTGCTAGCGGCTTAAAAAAGTAAATCTAAATACACTGGATTTAATCATGTGAAAAAGCCTACGCAAATCTCATTTTGTGATAAATCGCAAGCTGGAATTTTTTTTCGAAAAACGGCGAGACCCGTCGATTTTTATTTGATCCAGGGCACCTTGTTATGTGGAAAAAATTTTTTTTCGATAATCTATTTACGGCAGCGATGACATAATTTTTTTTTAAATGACAACGCATATTTTTTTCGTTCGAAATTGATGACAGTGATAATTATCTAAACAACGGTGTGAAAATTTCGATGTCTTACATAACAATTTTTTTTAGAAAAATGCACCTTAAGTTCTTGAATGCAATAATTTGCTGTTTACGGATCAAATGCCTTAGAAAAAAATTTATTCGGCAGAAAGCATTTCAGATAACTTAAGTTGCAACTGGTGTTATGTAATATTTGCGGAATTATTCATCAGATATTGTCAGGATCCTGATTAAACTGCAAAATTTAGAACCAAGTTCAACCGCACAAAATCCAAATAGTATGTAGCAAATTAAGGTCGACTTTTTGTCTTCGAGTTTGCCGATAAATTCCTAAAAAAAAAAGATCCAAAGAAATGTTTACTTGAAAGGAGTAGATTACCTGAAATATTGAAGACTAAAAATCAGTACCGATTTAACATTCTTTGGTGAAATCGTTTAATTCGAAATGGCAAAACTTAGTGAACGCGAAAGAATTGATATTTTGAGGATGATTGGTTTCGGCGATAAGTTACGAACCCATCAAGAAGCTTGCCAATTATTTAATGCAACGTACCCTGACAGACCACCAATTACGCAATCTACGGTTAGTAGGGTACTGGCAAGGTTTGAGGAAACTGGTAGTGTGAAAGATGCTCCTCGTGCGGGTCGTCCTAGAGTAGATGATGAAACTAGATTGAATATCCTGGTGGAGCTCCAGGACAACCCTCATTCTAGTACAAGGTCGATTGCATTGAACAATGATATTTCACATGTAACTGTGGTGAACTTTCTCAAAAAAGAGAAATTTCACCCCTATAAGGGTCACTTGATACATGCATTGACTGAGGACGACCCAGACCGCCGTCTCCACTTTTGTGAAGATTTAATGCATCGATGTAACGGAGACCCCGACTTCCTCAAGAACATAATTTTTTCTGACGAGGCTACTTTTTATCTTAATGGATCGGTGCATCGACATAACTGCCGGTATTGGTCTCAGGAAAACCCGCACTGGGTGCAAGAAGTAGATCATCAGCACCCCCGAAAGGTGAACGTTTGGGCGGGAATAATAGGGCGTCGTATTTTAGGCCCGTATTTTTTCGAGGAAAATTTAACTGCTGCTCGCTATTTGGATTTCCTGCGGTTCGATTTGGTCCCAAGCTTAGCAGAGTTATTCCCGAACAACGAGGATCCTGATATTCCTGAGGAAAGAATTTGGTTTCAGCAGGATGGTGCACCGCCCCATTATGGAGTGCAAGTACGGGAGTACTTGAATAACACGTTTACTGGCCGGTGGATCGGGCGACGCGGAACAATCGAGTGGCCTCCGCGTTCGCCTGATTTAACACCTCTAGACTTTTTTTTGTGGGGCTATTTGAAATCGCGTGTGTACACAAACAGACCAGGTGATTTGGAAGAACTTAAAAACCGTATTCGTTTTGAAATAAATCAAATCGACCCGGGAATGCTTGAACGAAGTGTAGACGGCGTTTACACACGCTTAGGACAATGCCAAATGGTACAGGGTGGGCAATTCGAACAATTTCGCTAGACTTACACAAACATTAGTGTAATTTTACTCGTTTGAAATGTAATTTTGTCAACTTTGTCCTTTTCGGAGCCATTAATAGTGTAAGTAGACAATTATCACTTATAAGAACTTAAGGTGCATTTTTCTAAAAAAAATTGTTATGTAAGACATCGAAATTTTCACACCGTTGTTTAGATAATTATCACTGTCATCAATTTCGAACGAAAAAAATATGCGTTGTCATTTAAAAAAAAATTATGTCATCGCTGCCGTAAGTGGATTATCGAAAAAAAAATTTTTCCACATAACAAGGTGCCCTGGATCAAATAAAAATCGACGGGTCTCACCGTTTTTCGAAAAAAAAATTGTTTAACGAAAATATGAATTTTATGCAGAACTTTTTTACCACGCTGTATACACATGCGAATTACAGGACCAACTGTATATTTTAATTTTCTACGACATAGAAGTTACAGCATCAAACAAGTTAAAACTCTTTCAAACGCACGACATGGAATTATTTTTTAGTAAACATTTATCAAACGTGGTTTTATTACATGGCCAAGAATATTTAAAAAATATAGTTGTTCATTTCTAAGGTATCGTCAGAAAAAGTTCTAGATTTTTAACTGTAACACCTTAAACTGTTAATAACACAGCCCCATAAAAAAGTTCTGTATCTACACAGACATGAGTACATAGATCAACTAACGAATGTTAGTGCAAAACAATGTGAAAAGCCATGCCTGGTATTTTATACTACAAAATATACAGGGTGATTAACAAAAAATGAAATCTCATATTCCTTGGTAAATTTTAAGGAGAATCTTTCGTATAAAGTTTTTATCTAGAACGCTTCATTAAAAAGATACAGAGTGCTAAACTTAAAAAAATATTTCCAATTGTTTTCAATAATTTAAAAACTAGTAAGTGAAATAATTTGAAATTGGGCTCGTGTATTTATGTAAACATTATCCAAAATCTGAGGCATTTTCCTAAAATTTAGATGCTCCAATGGGGGAGAGACAGGGTATCGGTGGCATATTTTTCTAAATAAAATAGTACGCCACTGATCTACGGTAACAATAATGATATTTTCAGATTTGTCTTTCAATTTTCTACAAATTACTGCTCTTTTATGTTTTTCGAAAAATAGCCTGATTTTCGAGTAAAACTTAAAAAACAAACTGAAAACACTTTTACTTAAACGACATGACAAACACTAATCATTCGGTTATTTAATCGAATAAAGAATTTAACAATATTAGTCCAGTAGAAATCCAGTGGGTTGAGATCCGGTAATCTTGCAGGCCAATGTACAGGTCCATTTCTGCCTACCCATCTTTGGCTAAAATGTTAAAATAACCATCTAAGTAGGGTTTGCAATCCCGCATTCCGCGTTACAGCATTCCAGCAATTTCCCGCATGTCAATGAGACCTGCGGATTTCCCGCATTTGTGCGGTAATTTCCGCGCGGGAAATTTTTGAATAGAACACGTCCCTTTAGCGACGTAGTGCGTGGCGCGCCCCGTTTGGTTTGCGTGCGCATCCCGTTCTCCTGTGATAGCATCGATCAATCGTGCGAAGGAAAGGATTAAAATCGGCAGATCTTTGCATCATTTAAACAAATTCCTTGATTCGTTTGTTTATTTTCGAGAAAAAAAGTGTTTACAAAGTGAAATTTTATATGTAACTAATAGTTTTGTCTTCTTGTATGTTACTTTAATTATACTATACTGCCCTACTTCGGAAAAAGACCGTATATGCAGTTTTGTGACAAATTGAGAAAATTACATTTTTGAAATCTATATCGCATTATACATTACCCATCTATAAATATCAAAAATATCGTTTTTGTTTCTTTAAATTTAAAAATTTGTACATTTTAAATTTCTATTATTGTCACTTAGCAGACTTATGTACATGTATTTCATTAAGAGGTACATAGTATAAACGCCGCATGTGACCACATACGGCTTTCTTCTCTAGCAGAAGCGTTGAAATACGATGTTTTTAACAAATTAAATTCGTATGTGTTTACATGCGTTGTTTTAAATTAAACAACAATTAAATATTATTTGCAACACAATATATTAAAAATTAGTAAAAAACCCTGTAAGAACATCCAAAATATCATGTATAGGATGTACATGTTTTGGTTCTTCTATTAATTTCTGTTGAAAATGTAGCACATACTGCACATACGGCATTTTTACCTAGCAAAATCTTAAATTTATTAAGACAAAACAACATTTTCGACGCTGTTTTTATTGAAATTGCAATGTTTTCTAACATTCTTCAAATACATTAAAAAATATTTGTTTTTCGTTTGCCGTTACCGAAAAAATCAAGTTATTACCTTAATTAGTAAATGAATGACAGCCAAATGAAGTATGCCTAATATCTCTTTGCAATTTTCTCTAAACTGTCATATTCCGAAGTATATTATCGATGTATCTAGCAAATATTTTTTTAGAAATTGTTACTACGATTAAATTACTAACCTAACCTAGATGTTTATAAATTTAGTAATTTAACAGCAACAAGTACGTTAAGTAACTAGAGACATAATAATATCTATGTAAAAATAACAAAAGTAATATATTATTGATGTGTTGATTTCTGTTGATTCTTAGTTAATAAACATAGTTTTTAATATAATGCTTATCTGTTGATTTTTAAATACCAAGAATTATTTATATTTCATTTGATTAAATATAAACATTCCACAATAATAGCATTATTATTTTCATATATAAATATATTTTTAAATCTCTCGCGGGAATTACAGCGGGATCCCGCTGTAAAGGCGAATTTACCGCAAATTTCCAGCTGGAAAAAAGACTGCGGGATTGCAAACCCTACATCTAAGTACATTTCGGCTAATATGCGGTGGTGCGCCGTCGCGTCGTGTTGGTACCACATGAGTTCCCTCGTTGCTAGCGGAATGTCAGCTAAAATAGTATATTCTAGTAGAGCTGGGTAAGAATTAGGCTTGCCAGGTCTCCGGGTTTGACCCGGAGTCTTCGGGTTTTGACAGTACATCTCCGGGCTCCGGGTTAATAGGTCATTTTTCCGGGTTAAGACGTCCTACCCCTGAAATTTATTTTTTTTTAGACATCAATTTGTCCATTGAGCTGCTGTAGACCTTTTTTTTTTTTAGAGATCGATTTCCTCGTAAACGATTTGACTTCAAAATTTCCTAAAGACCTTTTTTTTTTTTGGACATCAATTTCTCCGGGTCTGTCATGAAATAGATCTGGCAACCCTAGTAAGAATTAACGTTCAAATGTTGTGGTAATACTTGCATAAATAGCGAGCCGTTAAAAATGCCACTCCAAATATTAATAGAAAATCTTGCTGAAATGAGTGAGTCCTTATTGCAAGAGAATTTTTTAATGATCGAACAATGAGGATTGTAGATGCCATGTATTCCGACCGGCATATGACATTAGGAAAACCTACATTTTGGATATTTGTTTCTAATAGTCATTCACAAAAAAACTCGCCGTTGCATCTAGTCTCTGGGTAACAGAGATTGAACATTCTGCCGATGGTAGGGATGTCCTCATGCAAAGTCCTCGAAACAAACAAACTTTGTGAATACCGCAACTGTGTAAAAATACAGGGTGTTCCATTTGAAGTTAAAAGTTTTGTCGATTTTTAGTTTTCAAAATGTAACGTGAATAATGGGATACTTAGTGTAATTTTCTTCAGGTAATTTTGATAATGGAAGGTAGTGCATCTTATGTTTTTTGTGTGTTCCGAAAAGCAAGTGAAAGCTTCCAGAACGAAGAAAGATATAAGGAATTTTCGAAACGCTTGCTTGCTAAAATTTTTTTAAAATGTCGTTTATCTCTAAAACGGTTAGATTTTTAATTTATTTTTAATTAATCTTACCGATAATGCAATAGGGTGTTCTATTTAAAATGACAAAGTTGACAGCTACTTCCTGCATAACCCGAAGTGCTACGTTGATGGCATTATTTTCCTTGAAGAGAACATAACATATCTGATAGCCCCCGTAAACAAAATTTCAGAGTCATATTGCCTTTGGTCCCTCTGAAACGTTTAATAGGCCACCTACAGTGAAGAATCCTGTATATATACATTCATAATTTTTTATACCATTTTAAATTATTAAATTAGAAATAATTCTTTATTGATCGATTTTACGTCTAAAGTAAAGATTATTATACTAATGATAAATACTCATCGTCATAATTAGGATGCTAAAAAGCAAAAAGGTCGAGTTTCTTTGGTAATATTTATTCACTTCTTCTCCTTCCTTCCTTCCAGTTTTTTTTTAAGATCTGAGGGGATTGAATTTCTCTAAACCCTTTGTGAAATTGCAGCTGATGTAAGTTCTAAAAATGTAAATAACTCTTTTATTTCAATAATATTATAAGAGAAAAAGCTCAGTGTAGTCACAAGACACAATCAGAAATTTTTCATCAAAATGTAGGTCATCCAAAAGAAAAACAAGTGCATATCTAATCCAAGAGATAATATTTCATGCTGAAGTAGATCAAGACTTCTATAGTAATAACCCCTATTGGAAAAGTAAAAGGCTTTTTTTATTGATTGGCTTTCTTCAAGTTAGTCATATAATAAACAATTTATTTAACAAAAGGCAGCGGGGCCTTCCACAAAGCGTTCTTTATGGGAAGTAGTCCGCGTTTAATAATGCCCTGAAAATGAACCTCATTTATTAATTATATTCAAGAACGGCGAAAGTATTCTTAATTTCTCAGGTAATGATTAATTTCATTCAAGCCATTATAACCCGAGAAGTTATTCTGGGCAAATAGGCTATTATTCACTACATTATGCAGAATATTCTGTGCACGAAAAGAATAATGTTTGGAATTTCCACATCAAACAAAGCGAAATATTTATTACCACTTGTTTACTCAGTTAAAAATCTTTCTCTCAGGTGCAAATGTTTACAAACCGAGACCTGCCTTTGCCTTTTCTCGGTGTCTGTATAAACAAGAAATGTAAATAACAGTCGAACGATGTTGTCATTTCATTTTGGAATGTTCTGCATGCTTGGGGCTAAAGCCTACTTTATCTGCACTCCCTTAGGACGCGGTGGTTGTTTGAGCCTTTCGTTAGTTTTTTCTCTATATTCATGAAGAGCAAACTTCGATTTGTTTAATAAGTATTAAGTATGCCAGTTCGATTTTCACAAACACGTAGTCTACAATCATGGTATTAATACTGAGCATCGATACCTCTCGCTGTTCACGTATTTACAGAGGAATTTAAAAAACATCCCAAGAAAAGAATAATCCAATAAAGTTCTGTTATCGGAACTACTGTAACAATTTACCGTGGCAGTGGCGTGCCTTGAAATGTTCCGCCAATCTCTTTCTACCTCTGATGTCGATTACCGCGGCAGGGGAGTGCATTGAAATTTTCCTCCAATGTTTTTCTACCTTGGGTATCGAATGCGGTTAATTTCAAGAAAGTGACACAGGGGTCTTCTTGGAATAGACTCTATTAGTGTGACGTCACATATTTAGGCAACCCGCAACAAATTGTCATTGTCAACTTGATGTACAAAAGTTCGATTAATTAAGGAATATTGACATAAATGCGTGCATAGAATACTATCAAATACATACATAAGTTTATCACTTTTTTGAACTTCCTTATGCTTAGATAATTCTAAAAAATAATTAGCGTTGTAATAAATTTAAAATTCATATCGAGCAATGTGACAACGGCGCGGCGGTTATTAACAACAGTTGCTAAGGTGTCCAGTAACCACCAATACGCAATTCAGTAGGTATCTGGATTCGACTTTGTCGGAGTGTTTTTTGCGTACCACTATTTCCTTTTTTTGAGGTGTTTTCCAGCGAGTGCGCGAAAATTGAATTCGAAGGTGTCGTGGTGCATCGAAAATGGTGATGGGCATTTCCGCATGTTGTAGTTTGTTTTGTACTTGTGCGTTTAAAAATTACTGAATTTTGCTTTTTAGAAAGTACCTAAATTATTTTTAATACGTATGATTATTTGGACAACGTGAATCTTTGGGTACTTCAATTACATAGTTTTAAAATACATAATTTGATTAAAAGTTAGGTTCCTGATTTAAGAGATTCATAATTACTAAAATTCCAGCTAAAATTTAAGCATAACACTACCCTCATACTACAAAATCGATACATTTTATTTTATTTACTTAAAAACTGGAAAACAATTTTCTTGAAATTTACTAAATGTTTCGCAATAATAATTGTTTACATTTTTTCAGTAGGACAAGTCTGTAGTGTGCACCAGCAGGTTAAGCGTTGTTGTCACGTTGTGATGAAACTCCCCAATATTAATAATCGCTGTATTTTGAAAACTGTTAATCTTACGACCCTGTAATATACAACCTTTTTGTTCATTTATGAAACTTCTTACACTCTGTAGAAATGAACAATTTCAAATTAACTTATTTTTGCAAGGATTTAGAAGTATTTAAGAACAGCCAACACGTGTTTCGTAAATTAGATACACTAATGTGCTTAAAACTTACAAAAAACGATATAAAAGAATATTATTAAATTTAAATAAAGTAAAAATTTTACATTAACCGTGTTATTCCTGATGCGCATGTTCGGGAAGAATGGCCTCATACGCAGGTGAGATCTTGTTTATATATCATCGCTGTCATCCATCATTAGCGTATTTTCTCATTTGTTTAATCTTCATTCATAATCATTTTCTAGTTCTACCAAGTATCTTTTATTGTTTTTCTTGGTGCTCTGCTGTGTCCTGTGTCAGTCTGTTTATCGAGTATTTTTTTTTCTTCAAGTGGTTTACTACAGATGTACTCTTAACCAGAACCATTTCATGAACGGTGTCCTGTTGCGAGGCTACTTCGCTTACATGAAATTATCTTTAATGCGCATGCTCAGTAATATTGATATCATTTTAATTTATTAATTACTATAAAAGTCAATATTGTCCTATAAATTTAAAAATATAAATTCTATAATTCTTTTAGTTTATCACTTGAGATTTGGAAGTTTTTAAATATTTCTAATATTGCCCGAATATCACGATATGTAAGGTCATGACAAGGAAAACATTTTTTGGCACTTATATCCAAAGTACATAAGGTCGAAAATCGATCTAGTAAAAATACTGAGAAATTCTTCATGATAATGTGTACCTACTACGGGGTTGCCTGTTATTTAGCGTATGTAACGTCACTACTAAAAAGGTTTATTCTATTTCAACAAATATCGTACGGACTGTGCCTACATTCTAATTAAATAAACAGAAACCAACACCATTGTGATAATGGCATGTTACTAAATGAGTTCATTAATATGATAGTAAACAACCACATTTTTTAAGTTTCTCGTTTCACCGCCAACAGCAAAATTTAAAGGATTGTTGGTTTTTGACGATAGCCGCAACAAATTATCAACGCTAATTTTATGAAAAATTAGGCACTATTGGCACTCCATTCGAAGGAATTATTGCATTAAAATTGCATTAATCTATTATTAGGGGGTTTATTTACAAATTTTGTATATTTCATCTTTGCTGAAAACTTTATTTCTTGCTATATCCTGCAAACTGCTGCCTCATACAAGTGGCTAACTTTTGATATTTTAAGTTTTTTTACATCAGTAAAGCTTTCACCATTCCGACCAAAGATTCGACGGTTTTACTAATTTTGTTCCTCTTTGGCAAATAAACAAGGAACAAAATTTTAGAAATTTTTGGCGGAGTTTTAATTCAAACTTTTAAAAACAACAATGGCGATTTAAACAACAGCAGATTATTTACAATATAATTTCCTTAGTACCCATTATTGAACTTTTAATAATTTAATATTCTGTTTCCTCTAACAAAGTATCACAATATTCGTACAGATATCGCCCTAGGCACGTGTAAGAAACTTTACGGAAATATTAAATAGTTTGGTTGTTCATGGTGAGAGATTGTTTTAGTAGGTAGTTTAAGTAAAAGTTAACACTCAAATAATTTTATAAATACATTTTTTATTACAAATAAAATGTAAACTTATGCAATCTTGGTACCATATAAACGCTATCTTTTAGTACTTCAAAAGTATACACGGGTTTCAACTTAGTCATTAATTTTAAATTTACCGCCGATCCTGTCTAATCGTATGCTTTCGCGCATGCGCTGCATTTTTCTGTTATTTTTTGAAAATTTGGTCGGCCATCTTGGATCCGCCATCTTGAATTTTGCAAATTTGACCTCGGATCCATGATCAGCGACCCAGAAAACCCCCGTATACCAAATTTGGCGCGAATCTGTTATTGTTTGAAAATTCGTGATATCTGACATTAATTGACCCGTTTTTTTTTTTGAGGTTAGAAAAAGAACCATTAATTTTGACCGCGGATTCACGTTGGGCGGGGTCTTAACTATATAAATGAACATCTGAATATAGAAAAAAAAATTTTTGTATTTTTCCTAACACTTCTTCATGAATTTTGCTATTTTTTACCTGTTTTATGAGGTTATGAAATTCCTGTGATTCGTGATCAGGAGGCAAAAACACTATAGATAACATATGTCGCATGATAAGTACAGACAACTTTTCTTTTTTGGTGTGGCTGTGTAGAAAGTGTTGGACAAAATGAAAATAAAACTTTGGTCAGTGTAGCTATTAGAAACCAACAAATTAAAAATGAACGTACGTTAATTTTTTTTACGTTAAAGAAAAAGTCATAGTGAACAAAAAAATAATTTGCTACAAACTATACTAGTAGTCCTTTATAATCTAATTGAATTAGATGTTATTACTCTTTTCATTTGATTTATTTTCACTTCCTTTTAGTTTTTTTTTTATAAATTATGTAATTCCTCATATTCTAAAATTAAAGTCCAAAACATAGAATTAAGTGCCACGTGATTATGAAAGTTTTTATAATTATTTATAAATAAAAACTCATAGGTATTTAATTAATCATATTGCAGGAAATAACTACTCTACCGAAAATGAAAATTGATATTTCATAACTTGTTTTAAATTTCCAGACTTTAAGATAATTTCTAAATTCTAAAATGTCTCAACAAATAGATTTTTCTTAAAAATACCTTCTGTATATCTCCGCCACTGTCTGATATATTTTGTATATCAGTTTGGTGACTTCTAATTAGACAAATCACTGGCCCAAATTTCTATTCTGTCAAGCAGCCTCGGAAATATGTTAGAAAATGTGTCTTTTTTTAAATTTTAACACCCTGTATCTCAAAAATAAAGCGAACTATGACCCACATTCATTTAAAACTATTATTAAAGTAATTTTTTCTATCGCCAGGTGACAATTTTCTGATTAAAATTTGGCCAACATGTATATTAATTTTTTTGTCTCTAAATTGTACCAAATTTGTTAATGTATCCTCAACGTTTGATATAGTTTCTAATGGAGCCTCAATGATAGAAAACAGGGACAGTCAAAATCTAAAGTTACTGACAGGGATGTATGCAAAAAAAAGTTCTCGAACGTCATTATTTTCAGCCGCATATAATGCCATACTAAACATTTACTCTGTTTATTGCGTTGAGGCTTTGTGTGTTTGTCAAGAGCCAACCAAAGCACTCAATAGAAAGATTAAAGCTAAATAAAGTCAACAAAGTGGTATTTAGGCCCAGAATGAAGCAAAGGGGCCGGCGACGTCGTTTAGTATTTAATTTATTATTCCACACAGTGCAACATTTGGTGATTAATGCGGTAGGGTTCTTTGCTTAAATTCAAAGAATTTAACAAATTTCTTGCCCGTTTAATTTGCATTCAGCCTTAACCGCCACGCCGGTAAAAATGGGACGATATGGAAATTTTGTTTAGAGATTTTAAAATGATAATAACTTATTCCCTGGAAGAAAAGAAATGTAATTCTACGACAAATCTGCTTTACATTAGATTGAATTAGTTACTTCTTAGATAGTATGAAATTTCATTGAAATATACACGTGATGAGTTATAATTAAACATTTTTTTGAAGACCAGTAACATTTTAAAGAAGCAAATACAAATAGTTTTATTTTCAATTAAGGAAGCTGTCTTAGATGTATGTATCGTTTACTTCTAGACACACTGTACTTTATTTTTTAGGCAACTTATTCCCTGGAGCATTATGCCTGTAATCAGCAAGATTTATATGCCAAAAGTAAATCACCGGAGTTGGAAAATGAAATCATTATATATGTTTATAGCAAAAGCTACTTATTTGTTTCGTTGTGTACATTTGTATATGTATTATGTGTATTATCATATGTATACACAGAAATACATCCGGGATGCTCTCGAAAAGAAGTGGATAATGGGAAGGAGCAGGAGCTCTTTCAGTCAAGGGTCGGTTTAAAGTATTTAAATGTAACTTTCAAAACGTTATACTATGTCTCCCTAAATTTAAAATTAGTGACATAACTTTAAGACGAAGCCAAGCTAAGATGAAAAGTAATTATTTTTCTTTTCTAATTCTACGTTAATTAAGTTTTGGATCATATTCTTTAGTCTTTTTTAACTCTTCAAGGCAAGGACATTTAAATAAAGGGGACTATGCATGTCACAGTATACCTCATATGTTGGGTGAAGCTAGACAAGGGGAAAGCAGAGGGCTTTATTTTCATCCAACTGATGCGCGCGATTACATCTCCAATGTCGTACATTTTGGATGGGTCAAAATAAAATATTTTATAGTCCTAAGTCAATATATTTCAACAGCTACTCAGTATTTTTATAATAAATATATATAATATTTTTATAACTTCTTGGAATCCCAATAACTGTAACCATTTCTTTCTTGTTGCACCATCCCCAAGCATCCTAAAAACGTTCACATTTCACTTTTAGAATACTGAGGCAAATTTTCAGTGAGACATAAAAATATATTCCCAAAGGAGAACATCAAATGGTTGAATGAATGCAACTTTCAGTTGATTGCATCTTCGGTATTTTTATGTATAAGTGAACCACCACCATATTTTTGCTGTTGTATTTATTCAGTTTTTATGCTCGTGCATTTAGTAAAATTGTAAATATATTTTTGAAAAGGTTTTTGTCGTAGAGGAAAATGAAAATGATGAATGATTAAAATTTGTAATGTTGGGTATAAGGGATAACATTGAAATACCTATAAATATATTAAATATAAATAATGTCTGTAACTTATTTGTGGTGCAGCATTTTCCTTTGATTTTAATGGCCAAACGTGGTTCATATTATTGTTTTCTTACTATTTCAGCAAAAATTTTAAAAAAATACCAAGTCAGTTTTATAAAATTTTACCGTTATTCAAATAAAAGTTACCCACACGCACGACAATGGCCACAGTTGCATATACATTCCAAAGTCACCTTCAAGCACGCTTACCTGTGGAAGGATAGCTGATGTGGATGTTTATAATCCAATTTCTTACAAATTCTGCACTGTCTAACCATATTCACACCTTAAAAGTTTATCCAAAATACATGTATAAACACTAATCACGTTTCACTTACTAAAATCACAACTATTTTCTAACAAGAGACGCCATATTCTGCCAACCACGGCAGAACGAACGAGGAACACGCTACAAATTATTGCGTAGTTGCCAAGTCTTCAAACATGGCAAATATGAAAAATGAAAAATAGTTTAATATGTACAGAATTTAACAATATTGTATGCATAACTTAATAATACTATCCTATAATAATAATTTTCACAATTGTGATGAAAATTGCGATAAAAATATTAAGTACATTTCCAGTATAATTATACAGCTGACAACAATGATACAATTAGACTGTGAATAGACCAGGCTTCATCTAGAAATGTAAATAAATAAGTCCCCTTTATTTAAATGTCCTTGCTTCAAGGATTTATACCGAGATAGAATAAACTTTTCCTTTGATTTAAACAAAGAACATGCAATTCAAAGGATACGAATCTGGGGATCTAACCCTCAAAAAATGGTATAAAATTTTGAAAAAACCTAATCCCAAATGTAATACCTTTAGAGAAACCTCCGTTTCTACAACATTGAGTTTACTTGGATGATTGTAATTATGTTATGAGGTAGCAAAATAACATCTTATTTATTTAATTTTGGCATGCTTTGTATTCACCTAAAATTATGTCACTATGTTTAGGGACATCTAGTATAACAGAGAAATAGGTATTGTATTGGAACAGAACCAAGTAACAGTTGAAAAATGTAATGTAAATAATAAACTAAATTCTATGTACATCTAATTAAATTGCATACTTCGAACATATTATAATTTTAATTGAACTATAATGTTAATATATTTTATACATTTATATGATTAAATTATAATACGCCGATATTATGAATTTTGATCAAACATTTTTAAGTACTGTTTCGAGTATTTATCAGTAATCATTAACTTTTAAGTGAAATTATACACTAACTGACAAAAAGTTTCGGAAATAACATATGGAGAACATTATTTTGTAACATATAACGAATTGTTTGGAAATTTATTATATTAATGACATATTTTCTTGCCAATATCTCCGTTATTACTAGTTAGTTATACATATTTGTCAAGTCTTAGATCACAGTAATTAGAAACAGTTCTATTCAACTATGAAATAATATCAACTTTTCTCCCGGTTTAATATACAAAATATACTATAATTTTGCACATATTTTGGATAATTTTGCATAACTATTTCTATATTTCGCACACATACGTAGAAGAAACTACTGTAATTTTTATATTGGCGCCGAACTTGACGGTTCTCCTACTAAGTCAAATAAGATACAGTTTATTACTTTTACAGGTTGCTTTTAATTTTGTTTTTGCGAAAATATTTATTAAAATATTTCATCTCCAAACTCGACCAAATTTTATTGTTCATGTGCCATTTTGTTCGGTCCATTTTGCACAACTTTGTAAATTTATTTTCAAATTTTGTACACATCATTGAAAAAACTTATAGCCCATGATAATCTAGTCTATCATCAAATATACTAAAACCGCTGTATCTTTCCCACTGCGTCACAAGCAACATTGATATGAACTAAGACGAAAAATCCTAGTCAAATTAGTTCAAACTGTTTTCATATAATTGAAATGTCATCTTGACAATTCCCAAATCTGGATATCTCTCAAATTTTATTACTGGGTTGCCTCATTATATTTAAGTGCCTATTTGAAGTAAATAAACGAAAATTATAAGAATTTCTATATGTATAATAGGTATGCCCAAAAAATCGATATTTCAATGATCAGAAAATATAAACAACGATTAATACGGAGACGCGATCAAAACAACTATCTAATTTTTATTCTCAGTATCAGCTCTGTTTGTCATTTGTCAACAAATGTACACCATTTTCTTTCACTCTAATACACATAAAATATTGGAACGATTGTCTGTGATAGATTGAGACTATGAAAACATTTATACCTCATGGCATCTCTTTTTGACGTTTAACAAATAATTAATTTATGTCCGCAACGACTGTCTGTGATATTAGAATACACTCGTGACATAATGGCAAGACGGTTCTAGTTATATAACCTTTAAATAAATTGTGTTATATAATATACAATGACTTTATACATAAAAACATAGCTACAAATCCAAATATACAATATTCGTCATACCAGCAGGAGAGAATGTAATATAATATAAATAATAGAATTAATTAAATATTAATCTTAATTTAAATAAGTAATTAAAAGTCTTATCTAACAGAGATTAAAATTGAAAATATCATCAAAACAGTTTATATCAGATCAAAAATTATATATTTGCTAAAAAAACCGCTGCTTCTAATTCTGAAATATGTATCTGTTCATTATATTATGTTTTAAAAAATAAAAATATATTATTTAACCGCAAAAAGCCTAATTTATGATAAAATTGTTTATTATTATTTATTAGTAACCAAATGACCAACGGTACACCGTGCACAATTTAAATATAAGCAGAATCCGATCCTGATCCGAAAGCTTACGAAGTGCAACAAGGCTAGCCTTCGTTGCTCAGTTAAAAAGTCGTAGCGTGGTGAAGTCAAAACGCATCGAAGCAACGTTGAAAAGTGGTTTATATTGTAATTATGAAATTAAAATAAAAACAAATGATAAGTGATTGCGTGTTATCGATTATAAAGAAAAATAATTCTTTAAAATATTTTGAGGCGGTTAAAATTTTAAATCAGTATTTAAGCCCCTTTTCGGACCCCTTCTGACCTGAGCTACAAAGGTTTATCGAGAGTGAATCTTGACATATCGTATAGATGCGTTATGAAAAATGAAATCAATATCGTAAAAAAATTTTTTGTAAAATCCTTATAGATTCCGAGAAAAAAATTATTAAAGTTGTAGTATTTAAAATCCTTACATCGCTGGGCTACTAAACTGTACTCTCTAGCAGCATTCGCGTTGTGCGCTGTACGCAATTCGCTCTCTCTCCACGCGGCCCTAGGCGATTCCGAATACTGAAATCCGATTTTAGTAAGTATTACTTTTTCAAGTATCAAAAATGGCTTACGCGTATAGCAACTCGGAGTTGACGGATATCGTTTTAATTTATGGTGAAACAAGACAACATTTGTGTTATAGTGAAGTATTTGTGTTATAGTAAAGCAAGACGACATTTGTGTTATAGTGAAGTATTTGTGTTATGGTGAAGCAAGACAGCATTTGTGTTATGGTGAAGTATTTGTGTTATGGTGAAGCAAGACAACATTTGTGTTAGTTCGTAGAAACCGCGTACGACGGACCCAAATGTGTCTATACGTCGGTGGCTTAAATTTTTAACAGTTTTTGCAACATAAGGTATGTTAAAAAATCGAAATCGAATTTTATATCAGCAAATTGAACTGCTTTTGCCGCTATTGTTATTATTAATTAATAAGATTAATTTGTGGTTCAAATTAATAAAATAAGTATGTTAAATTATTTTATTAATTCAGATCACAAATTAATCTTATTAATTAATAATAACAATAGTGGCAAATTTGCTGATATAAAATTCGATTTCGATTTTCTGTCTTTATTAGGGCTTTCGAACGCGTAACCTAGTAACACGATGTTCAATCATTTACCTCTTATTTTTACAGTTTTTGCATATATTGAAGCGTGAGTGAGGTACAAGGAGGAAATTTTTTTACATGCTTGCCCTGTACATGAAACTGATATATATTCATAATATTTCAGGTATCTACAAATAATTGTAGCATAATAATTATTCGTATATGATGTAGTACGTAAATAAATTACAATGATATGCCACACAAATAATTATACATTACATATTAATTTTGACGCATGAAATTATCCTAGAAGCTTTTACTTGAATTAATGAGAGGTGAACCCAGAACCGAATTAACACACATTACTCTAAATATATAAGTTAAAGGTTACCCAAAATATATAGTAAACTTGAAATAATTATTCATAATGATTCGCTTTGTCTTCTTTATGCCCTAATTAAGTTAACAATAGATCATAGCCTTCTAGTAAAACTGTAGCGACTTAAAACCTTTGCACCTATTCTATTGACTCTATGAATATTAAAAGGGCCATGGAGAAAGCCAGTGGCTGGTACTAAGCCCAGAGTGATTTACTGACAATACTAAATAAATCTCTCTCTCTGGCTCTGTAATGTTCCATTTTCTTTATAGAAAACTGGAAATGAAGATTTCATATTGTTTTTTTACTTAATCAGATATGGATTTATTTCTAAACACAACGATATACGATAACTTGATTTACGCGTAAGATTTACTGGAAAAATATATTCACGGTACCTGCCAGGCGATGTGTTTCTGCGTTTAAGCTTCTACATGAAATTTAATATAGGTAATGAAATTTATAAACATCTCGTTGCTTTGGATAAATATACAGGCTGATTCAAAATTCAGTCCAAAGAATTTAGGGGCGTATTTGTGAGGTCAAAATAAGACTTTTTTCCTATAAACGTGGATTCACAAATGCTTAGTTTTCAATATACAGGGTGTTAAAGTTTTATATTTTTTCCGATTTGTTAGGAATAATTTCCAAACAGATTTGAATGTTGACATACAACTTGGGGTACGGGAGTTTTTTAGGATGCTTTTATGTATGCCATTGTTTTTGATGTTACTTGTAGAGGGCGACACCAATAAAGGTACGCTTATATTAAATTGGCCCTAACTTTTTTGCTACCCTGTACATTGACATTTCGTATTAGTGCGTTTATTCTCCTATTAATTTTAAGCAAAAAAGTATACTATGTCGAAAACTCTCAAACCAACCGTAACCGAGATCTTTGGCTGATGAGGCGTAAAATGCTCATCATATTTTCAAATTTTATTAACTATTTACGGTGAAAATTTTAAAATTTATTTTCAACATCTAATTAGTAATGCAATGATCTTGAATTTTAGGTCTTTATATTTTTTTGATACAATTAACCGTTTTCGAGAAAATCAGTGCTGACTAAACGGTAGTATTATCATTATCAAAATACACAGGGTACAAGAGGTTTAACTGCCATTACTTCAGCATGAGATAGAATAATCATAAATGAACAAAAAAGTTCTATATCACAGGAGCGTAAGCTTAACAGTTTTTAAAATACAGCGAGTATTAATACTGGGGAGTTTCATCACAACGTGACAACAGCGCTTAAACTAACGCTACACATCTGATGTATATGGCATGTGCACGCGGTAGACCTGTCGTACGGAAAAAATGTAAACAAGTATTATTGTCAAACATTTAATAAATTTCAAGACAATCGTTTTCCAGTTTTTAAATAAATAAAATAAAATGTATTGATTTTGTAGAACGAAGATAGTGTTGTGCTTAAATTTTACCTCGAATTTTAGTAATTATGAATCTCTTAAAACAGGAACTTAACTTTTAATCAAATTATGAATTTGAAAAATTCAGTAATTTTTAAACGCACAAGTACAAAACAAACTACAACATATGCTAAAAATGTCCACCGTCATTTTTGATGCATGCACGACACCTTCGAATCCAATTTTCGCGCACTCGGTGGAAAACACCTCAAGAAAAGGAAATAGTGATATGCAAAAAACACTCAGACACGGTCCAATTCCAGATACCAAATGAATTGCGTATTGCTGAACAGTTTAGTATCTCGTATTATCCGCTGCGCCGTTGTCACATTGCTCGATATGAATTTTATCGAATTTTAAATTTATTACAACGCTAATTATTTTTTAGATTAAGCATAAAGAAGTTTAAAAAAGTGGTAAACATTGTATTTTGTGGTACTCTTTGCACATAGTTATGTCAATATTCTTTAATTAATCGAACTTTTATACATCTTGTTGGAAATTTTGAAATTTTTGTTTCTCGGAAATGGTTGACTTTAGGACCCATGTCATATAATGTATTTATTTAGAATTATGATTTTTTATATTTTTAGTGTTTTGTACTTGAATGTCTATACCTATTTGTCCTGTAATTAGAACATTTGTTCTGTTGAGCAATAAATGCATTATTGTTATTATTCTATCGTCTATGTATTCTATCGTCTGTTAAAATTAAGGCAGTCAAACTTCCAGCACCCTGTATAGAAAAAAAACATAGTAGGTTATGACTGCTTATAGTTTTACAACTATACTTAGAGGTTTTCTGTCAAACTTGTTGAAATCTAAGACTCTTAGGGCCGATACAGGCAGAAAACAGATTATTACAAAAAAAAAACAAAATAAAAAAAATACTCAAATTGATTGAACCTTAAAAATAATTTGATCAAAAATATGGTGTACATTTAACTTTTCATCAACCAATATCTCGGAAGCAGTTGTTCTGAGAGATTTCGACCAAGTGTATTTTAATTTGGAAAAATTGTCTTAAATTGTTATACACACGTTAAACTCTTTGACTGGGAATTAAATTTCTTTCTTTTGTTTTTCACTTCCATTGATTTATTTTAATAAGAAATTACATTGCAAGCTGCTATGGTGAACGCCACGCCGCCAATGCCTTTCTACCTCTGTCGACGAATGCGGTTAATTCCAAGAAAGTGAAGCAGGGTTCTTGGAATTCTATTTCAAGAAATATTGTACGGACTGTATTTCAGGCTTACTTAACTGTATGGTAGATTAATTTAAAAAATAAAAACTGCACTTTATTTCCGAAATGCTTGTAAACCAGTTAAGTACTTTTGTTTATATTATTAAGGAGTTTTCATCTATTTATATCCAAAACACGTCAAAGTCACTTACATACCGATAATTTAAATACAAATAGTTACAGATAAAATTAAAATAACGATACCCCTGTATATACTTTGTTTTTTTTTTACGCGGGTAATAAATTTCTCCTGACAAGCGACGGGTACGGTGTAATATAGGAAAAAATACGCCATTAGCTGCATATAAAGTGCACTTAATTTTAGAGTTTGGGGTAAAGAAAAGTAAAGTATCGAGGGCTTCATTGTGTCGGTGCTTTATGACGCTTTCAAAGATTACGGTAACAATGGCAAGCACAAAGCATGAAATTGGGTGTTTTATATTCAGGGAAGGTGTCACTCATAATAAACGTTGTTTATCTTAGTCCAACTATTTTGCGCCAAGGTACTTTGCATGAAAATTGGATTTCGGAATGTGTATAAGGACTTTCGAAGAAATCGCATTTAACCTCGGATTTAAAATAATAGAAAGTTGTATTGATAACCCTGAAATGTCATTTTAGAATTAAATGTAATTGTTATTGTTGAATTTTCTTTTGATCGTTCGCTTTTTAGGACATTAACAAAAAAAATATTATTTTCCAAAACCAATAGTAAATTTTTATTTCAGTCCATGAAAATTTAAAATCTTATAAATTGTTTACAAATTTGCTTTCTGTTCTATGTGGAAAAATGTCTTTCTTTTATACGTTTATTGTCTATTTCTACTATACACAAAAAAATACACACTACTAGGTTATTTCGACGCCACAGTAGGTAATGTAAAATTACATAATATAAGTAAAGTTACATTAAGCATGTAATTTTACACTTTTTGTGAAATTACGTTCTCATACTCAATTTTTCGAAGCGTTAACAATAATTTAAATGTCAGCTGAAATGTGTATTTTTTATTTGTCACACACAGACTAGGCAAAAATAGTTTAATAAAAATAAGCCTTCACTGGTCTTTTTGGCGCAAGGACTGTTTGATAAATTTTTAATATGTTCGTATTTGGAAAAATAAAGAGAGGGAAAACTAAAACTGTATCACAAATTAATGATTTCGATAATATCCCGACCAAAAAATTCCTGGATTTTCGAGGTTTTCCAGGAATATTTAAAAAATTTTCTTGACAAAATTTACAATATATTAGTTTCCATTTTTCAATCACCACCGTTTTCCGAATTTTTTGTTTGTGCTACTTAATATTTAATGAAGAATGATTATTTTAGAAATTATACAGGGTGATTTCATTTTACACACACAGAAACTGTAGGACTAGATTTATTACCGAAAAATAAGTAAGGTTTGCTTTATAAACTTTTTTCCTGAGGGACTCGGTATATAAGATACAGGGTGTTAAAATTTACAAAAAAATATATTTTTTCTGCCATCATAATGCGGTGACAGAATTGAATTAAACTTACTACAGCGTATTCACTTAGTTAGATCTTTTATTGAATGTAATATTAACCTCGTGGCTTTAACCAGTAGCGTGCTTCTGGAGATGCCGCCCCTTTTTCCCAAGAAAAAATATGCCACTAGCGGGTTTTTGTAGAAATAATGTTATATTCGTTATAATCGCGTTTTTTTCGAACAAAATATCGTTAAGATCTCGAAAACGCTAGATTTTAGAGAAAAGTTGCATAGGAACTTTTTTGTTTAGGATATTTCGAGCGAAAAAATCGAAAAAATTGTTTAAACAATTTTTGACCATTAGTAACATCTGGCAACATGCAGATATGTTTCAAGGGAAATTTTTTTAGTAAGATTATGAAAAAAATCGAATGAGAATCATGTTCCTAGCGGGAGCGACGATACAGCCTGGACTATAATAAGTAAATTATCTCCTAAACGGCGCTTCTACTTATTAAAAACACCAAGAAACTGTTTTTATTCATTTATCGTAACGGTACCTGAATTTAATATTATTTCTATAAAAAACCGCCAGTGGGTATTTTTTTCTTGGGAAAATGAAGCGGCACCTTCAGTAGCACGCCACTGGTTATTGCCACGAGGTTAAAATTAAATTTAATAAAAGGTAAATTTAAGTAAATATGCTGTAGTAAATTTCAATCAAATCGTTCAGCGCAATATCAAGATATGACAAAATATAAATTTTTTTGAAAACTTGAATAAATACAGGGTATCTCGAATACCACGTCCTACAGGAAAAATGTTTATGGAACAAACTCTACTTATTTTTTTAGCAACTAATCTATTCCTGCAGTTTCTGTATTTAAATTGACAAACAAACAAGAAGCGTTTTTATTTGCTAATAAAAAATAAAAATTAATAAATTTTGCTTGTCTAAAAGAAGGGCAACCTGTGAATAATGGGATTTTTAGTTAACGAGAAAATTGCATTATTTGAATTAGCCAAAACTAAAAGCAATAATTTCTGAGAAATTTGTGGAATTTTTGGGTAAATTCCAACAGTCTAATAGCCTAATCGAAAAATGTTTAGTTTTCGAAATACAAGATGTTTGTCGAAATTTTGGAAAATGTTTTGTAAAATAAATTCAAAAAACAAACAAATTAAATTTATGCAGGTATTTTGCTTTTTAACATTTATAAAGAAAACTAATAACCACTACTAATTAGAATTAACCAGGGGCGGGTAAAATTGTGAACTTGGGCAAAATTTTGCTCCATATTTCATTGATAGGCAAATGTTAAGTTGGCCAAATGATCTGACAATAAAAAATGTTAACATAAACAATCAGTTACTTTTCCTTTCTTTTTCACATCAGTGTCTACAATTATAGTTATCATTCAGAAATATCAATCTTTCTTCGATATCATTTGTAATGATATACAGGGTGTTTGTAAATAAGTGCGAAATATTTTAGGGGGTGGTAGCAGAACTTTAAAATTTGGATGTGTCCGAAAAGGGGTAATATAAATAATAAACGCAAGACATGAATTGAATATGTTAAAAACCTAAATCTTCTCCAAGTTTTGGACTTAAATAAATTAAAAAATGGCACATCAAGAAAAATCAGGCAAGATTTTAATTCTGCTATTTATTTTATCAAAAGAAGAGTAAAAAGTAAAATACCTATGTAAAGTTTCATTTGTTTATTTTTAAGAGTTTTCAGTGTATTCCAAAAATCAGTTCCATACATTAAAATTTGAAACGTAGTATCTCGGAAACTAACCATTTCCTTATCCATGTTTATAAGAACTTTTTACTTCTTGAGAAGTTCAATCAGCAAGTAAAGTCTGGTTTATACAATTCAGAACACCCTGAATATAATAAAAACTGAAATAGAAATGTTAATAGAGAGAATTAAAATAATGAATTTGAAAAAATTCCAGGAAAATTTATGAAATTCCATGATATTTTCAGTACTATGATTTACGAAATTCTCTGAAATTCCAGCTTTTCCCGGTTTTCCATTTTAACATATATCTGGCCTGTATAATATCGAACATAACTTTTTGCGAATATTACATTCTCGTTTCTCCGAGCAGGTCGTTTTCATTTACTGCTGATTTCGCAGAGCAGCACTCATAAAAAGGTATATTTCCCGGTCAATAAAAAAATCCGTATCTACATATACGATTTAATAAAAGCAGAGCTTATTTCCTTACCGGCTACGACCAAGGTGGCGTTCCGACTTCTAGCCTTTCCTAATGCGTTGCTGGCCTCACACCAATACACTCCCGCATCTGATTCTTTTCGGCTCTGCGCGACCCGCAGAAAAAACAAATTTCCTGCTGGTAGCAGGACTCTGTGGGACCGCGCGTCCTGCGGGGCCGTCCGTAATATCTGTCCGTCCTTGTACCAAGTGATGGCCGGTTCGGGTTCTCCCACCGCGTGGCAATTTAGGGTCGCTGGTTCGTGACGCGCCACTGTGGTGTCTACAGGGTGTTCGGTGATCCTGGGCGGTTGTTGGTTGGCATGATGGTAACCTGAAATTAAGTGATTGGGGTTACGTATTTTTAAACGGTAACAGAGTTAAAAAAGATATAATTTGAAACTGAACGAAAAATAAATGTAAATTAAAAACAGAAAAAATGCTTAATTAAATATGCCATAATATCACAACTAATTTAATCAAATGTACCAAACAGTAATCAATAGCACTAAAATATCCACTGTATAGTTTATTTTTAAGTAGATATAGTGAGTCATTGTTTTAAACGTAAACGAGTTAAAGAAGAGAAAAGATAAATTTTTTAACGGGTTTTTCGATATATCTTGAAAAATAACAAAACAATCGATACTTATGAAAAATCAATCTATAAATCTTTTTAAAACCTACAACTTTCTCTTTTAATATTTTTCGATCAGAGCTATAGTTTTTTAATTATTTAATAAAACTAAACCTCTTTTTGCAACTGCGTTTTTTTCGCTATGTTCGCCATTTTGGATCGAGTTTAAAGAAGAAACTAAATTTAAAATTCTATCTGTTTATTTAACATTAGGCCGTCACAGAATGCTTGAACTGTATCTATATTATACAGGGTACAATGTTGAGTGGAGCTCAGTGTTTTAGAGGTTAACTGTAAATAAAACGAATTTATTTAAAAATAATTATTGTTGTTGCTTTAAAAAACGTATGTAATAAATACTAAAAAAATATTTATTAACTAAAGAGAGTTTTCAAAAAATGTCTATTATAACAAGTTGGCTGAGGGCAAATAACAGTGTGACAAGTTGTTATAAAACTCTATTTTTGTTATTAAATGGTAAATATCTCAGAAATTAATGATATTAGCTATAGGGAATGCTTTATAAAAATGAAGGAACATAAAGTGTATTTTCAGTTTGTATGTAAAAAAATTGAGAAAATTATGTGTTCGACTGTTGGCTCGCCCTGTATTCAGCTGTTGCAATAATAAAGAAATAGAATTTTCTCATAAAATTGTATCAATATCAAAAAGTTATGTCTGCAAAAAGTTAAATTGTTCTGTTTAGAGTATACAGAAAACTGAAATGGGAATGATTCTCTTATACAATTGACCATAACTTTTGAAATACCCTGTATAACATAATTAAACCCTATATTGGAAGCATGGGAGAGATGAGTTTAATCTAAATTTGAAATAATATATAGGGTGTCCTATTTAAAAAATAGTAGGTACGTTTGGTTTACCCGGGTAATACGTAACACGCTGTATATAAGAAAATTTTTAAATGTGCAGTTTTAAGTTGGCTACAATTTTTGTAAATAACTTTTTTGATATCTTCTATAATAACGCGTACTTCGACGCATTAATACCGCACCCTATGGGTATATTACAATTAATACTATTTTTAAACAATTTTGTTTTTGTTTTTTTATTACAAGTATGTTAATATCGGTCTGGATCATAGAGATATATTTTTTACTAATTTGATTGAATTTTTGTTTACAGATGATTCAGTCAGCCAGCAGAAAACAGGGTTGACTTCAAGTGACCGTACCAAAGAGATTTTCCATGAACAAAATTGTATGACAGATTTTTATGTGTAAAAAGAATATGATTTAAAAATAATTCTTTCTATCCAAAAAAAAATTGAATTCTGAATTTGAAAGAAAAAATTGTTTTCACACTATGTTCAAACACTAAATTAAATTTAAATGTTCTGTATCTTTTTTATTAAGCATTGCCAGATCTCCGTGCTTAGCAGTTTTTTCTTCTTAAAGTCCCTATCGCCTGTTCAAGTTTGATAATTTGGTACTGGGACACCCTATATAAAATTACGGGGACCAGTAACCAGATACTGGGAGACAATACAGTCATGACAAATGATTCTTTTAAGTATTATATCAGATATTTATTAAGGTCAGTATATTGGATAAAATTCTAGAAATAACGGTACTGTCTCCGTGTCTCAGAAAACAGGTTATTCTGTCACTGCTCTCATTGGCCACATTATCTTTTCCAGCGACAGTATAGCTGACAGTGCTACAACAGAGGCTCTTCTTTTATTATAAAGCTCCATATCAAGAATAAAGGAAACGATAAATCACTTTTAAGATCAAGTCGTCCTAGATACATATCTAAGCACTAAAATATAACGACTTTTTCTTGTTACAGTTGAATATTCCGTTTGATGTGATACACTTTGGCTTCGGTTGCGATTAATCCATTCAGATGTGTAGACGGGAAGGAATCAACAAAACTAAATGCGGCATNTCAACAAAGTTATCGTTTGGCATTTGCAATTGTCCAAATAAGGTATCTTCATTTTCATTATTATATCAAATAAAAATAAATCAACGAAATTATACCCACGCCTATGATTGCAATTCTTACTACCCGTTGTCGTTACTCGCCTAAACGAACGCCAAAGCCGTCTTTTCCGCTGGAAGGCGGGGCATAAACGCTGCGCGGCGGAATCGACGCTAACCGTTCCTGCCAAGACAGTTGGGGAGCTGTATAAGCTGTGCATAAAGTGTACTTTCAGTTTTTAAAATAAAACACAGGGTGATTCATGTAAAAAAGTTGAGAAAATTATGTGCTCGAGTGTTGGCTTGGCCTGTATTCAACTTTTGCAATAATAAAGAAATAGCATTTTCTCATAAAACTATATCAATATCAAAAAGTTATGCCTGCAAAAAATTATTGTTAAATTGTTATGTTTAGAGTGTACAGGAGGCTGAAACGGGAATGATTCTCGTATACAATTGACCATAACTTTTGAAATACCCTGTATAACATAATTAAACCCTATATTGGAAGCATGGGAGAGATGAGTTTAATCTAAATTTGAAATAATATATAGGGTGTCCTATTTAAAAAATAGTAGGTACGTTTGGTTTACCCGGGTAATACGTAACACGCTGTATATAAGAAAATTTTTAAATGTGCAGTTTTAAGTTGGCTACAATTTTTGTAAATAACTTTTTTGATATCTTCTATAATAACGCGTACTTCGACGCATTAATACCGCACCCTATGGGTATATTACAATTAATACTATTTTTAAACAATTTTGTTTTTGTTTTTTTATTACAAGTATGTTAATATCGGTCTGGATCATAGAGATATATTTTTTACTAATTTGATTGAATTTTTGTTTACAGATGATTCAGTCAGCCAGCAGAAAACAGGGTTGACTTCAAGTGACCGTACCAAAGAGATTTTCCATGAACAAAATTGTATGACAGATTTTTATGTGTAAAAAGAATATGATTTAAAAATAATTCTTTCTATCCAAAAAAAAATTGAATTCTGAATTTGAAAGAAAAAATTGTTTTCACACTATGTTCAAACACTAAATTAAATTTAAATGTTCTGTATCTTTTTTATTAAGCATTGCCAGATCTCCGTGCTTAGCAGTTTTTTCTTCTTAAAGTCCCTATCGCCTGTTCAAGTTTGATAATTTGGTACTGGGACACCCTATATAAAATTACGGGGACCAGTAACCAGATACTGGGAGACAATACAGTCATGACAAATGATTCTTTTAAGTATTATATCAGATATTTATTAAGGTCAGTATATTGGATAAAATTCTAGAAATAACGGTACTGTCTCCGTGTCTCAGAAAACAGGTTATTCTGTCACTGCTCTCATTGGCCACATTATCTTTTCCAGCGACAGTATAGCTGACAGTGCTACAACAGAGACTGTTCTTTTATTATAAAGCTCCATATCAAGAATAAAGCAAACGATAAATCACTTTTAAGATCAAGTCGTCCTAGATACATATCTAAGCATTAAAATATAACGACTTTTTCTTGTTACAGTTGAATATTCCGTTTGATGTGATACACTTTGGCTTCGGTTGCGATTAATCCATTCAGATGTGTAGACGGGAAGGAATCAACAAAACTAAATGCGGCATATAAAGGTTTCGTAGAATAAGACTACGATGATGTAGCTGAAAATCGTCCGTTACCAACTTAACGACCACTCTGCCATTTAATTTTATGAAAGCTGGTTACTTTATAGCTGGCGTTATTCCAGAATTTCTTTATATGGAATGTGTGTGATTAATTAGGAACTATTTTATTTATAAAAAATAATTTTAATTGATAGTAAGACAAAAACCAATGTATTTAGAAGGGTTTGTTATAAATTACGAGTATAACTGGAAAACCAAAAATTATAGAAAAATAGATACCCTCATGCAACTGCATTCTGTATAAGAAATATTTTACAAGTTTGATGTTATTTTTTGTATTACCACCATAACTTAATGTGAAAAAAGTTTAAAAGCATCTATATCCAACAATTAATTGAAAAAGTAACTTGTATTTTTAAAAACAATGCATTTAGATTCAACTATTTGGAAAACCGTAATTTTTCAAAAGTTGCTCAAGCAAACAAATTTTAAGATAATCGCCACACTTTACCTAGTGACAGAACTCCTCGAATACGTAGATTGATGAAATTTGGGGTATTGACTAACTATGTGTAGGAATATGCTATGCCGACTCACAAATTTGTCAATCAGTTTCGGAGATGCTGGGGAATACCGGTCAACTATAAGTATTTTAGAGAAAAGAACAGTAATTCCCAAAATTTAACTCTACAACGACAATAAAAACATTGAAAGATAAATATGTATTATAGGGCATTACTTTATTTGGATACATATTTTTTTTAATAGATCTAGCTATACAAAAATACCTTCGGTCCAAATATTAAACTCACACTGTAATAAAAAGAATGATGAAATTCCTTGAACTTTCCATAGTAACCTGTTGCCATGGAATGTTCAAGTAAATTCATGCATTATCAATATACAGGGTGTTTCATTTCCGGTGTGCCAAACGAACACAGTTGATAGGGAAAGTAATTTTCAGCAAAAAAGTTCATATTTACATGTGTCCGAAAACGCCCCCCTGTGGCACTACGTCCTTTTAAAGGGGGTCATTAAAATACAATTTTATCTCGAAAATGCTTCGAAATAAATTGATAAAATTTTATACAGAGGTACCATTTAGTATGAGGAATTACTTTATCTAAACCAAATTGACACATTGTTTCCAGGGGCGTCCCTACGGGGGACAAGACAAGGTTCAAAATACGTTACTTTTTTTATTTGTCAAATTCGTAATTCTTTTTTCGAAAATCTAAATCTTTGACCATTTCTACATAAAAGGATATACTTGTTTCGTGGAAGGAAAATATAATTCTAGGTTTTTTTATAATTTTCACTAGAAGCATAAGAAGTTAAAATCGGCTTTTTCTGTTGCAGATATCGTAATGAAACAAGTATATATAAATGTAGAAATGGTCAAGGATTTCGATTTTCGCAAAAAGAATTACGAATTTGACAAATAAAAAAGTTATGGATTTTGAACCAAGGCTTGCCCCCCGTACGGACGCCCCTGAAAACAATGTGCCAATTTAGTTTAGATAAAGCAATTCCTAGTAATAAATGGTACCTCTGTATAAAATTTTATCAATTTATTTCGAAGCATTTTCGGGATATTGTAATAAAATTGTGTTTTAATGGCCCCCGTTTCCGGACACATGTCGATATGAACTTTTTTGCTCTGTGTTCGCTTGGCACATCGGAAATGAAACACCCTGTATATAATTAAAGGTTAATATTACATAAAAATTTACAAGTTTCCCACTTTTTTAATGATTTTTAAAAGGTTGTAACTTCGTGAATAATGGTCGTATAGAGAAGAAAAAGCACCTTGAACCTTAAAGATTCTAGTTTTGAAATCTTGAAATAAAAAATTTTTTTGAGCATCACTCGGCGCAATCATAAGAAATAATGCGTATTAAAATTTTACAATTTTTTTTTCAAAACTAGACATCAGAAAAATTTTTTCCGGCTTAATCAATAGCAGGATCATATAGCCTGATGAATTACATCAGCTTCAATTTGTTTTTTTTTTAATTTTCTATAGGATTTTTTTTTATTGGGATATCAGCTATTGAGTGAAATCAACGAATCAATCCTCTTCAAGGGCCTTTTGGTATGTTTGAGATACTTCTCAAATTTTTTTTATACTCAGGATTAATTTGAAAATGTGTAAAAACGACTTTTTCTGCTGGTTTGGAAAATCAACGAGTACTTTGCAAATATTGCGAATAGTACCAATGTTTGTAGGTTTTTTTTTTAGCTCAATACATGCCCATGAGGCCTGTAAATGTTGAATTCGATGGATATTACAGATTAGGATGAAAATAAATTTTTTTTGGTTATTTTTCTCACAATTTCGCGTTAAATACTCATCAAATATCGAAAAAAATAAAAAATTCAAAATGTTGAAAGAAAATCAGTTTTGAAAAAATCTAATTTTTCAAAATAAAAAAAAATTTTGCGCTATCTTTTTTAAAATTTTACATTAAATATTTTAAATGTCGAGAGAAAAAAAATTAAATAAAAAAAAAATTAATTTTGAAGTTAGATTTTTTTCAAAATTTTGAATTTTCTTTTTTAAGATATTTGATAAGTATTTAACGCGAAATTGTCAGAAATATAACGCAAAAAATTTATCATCATCTTAAAGGTGACTTTTCACTCAATGAGAAATAATCGCACAGAAAATTAAAAAAAAACAAACTGAAGTTGACGAATCAGACTAAATGATCCTGGCATTGATCAAGCCAAAAACTTTTCTAAGCCCATGTGCAGTTTTGAAAAAACAAAAATTGTAAAATTTTTGCCTTTCTCTTGATTGCACCGAGTGATGCTCAAAAAAATTTTTCATCTCAAGATTACAAAACTAAAATATTCAAGCATCAAGATGTTTTTTTTTTCGATACGACCATTATTCACAAAGTTGCACCCCATCAAAAATCATTAAAAACAGATGGAAATTTTTCTGCTCCTTCAGTTTTGCTGAGTTTATTATATAAATTTTACTAGAAAATTCCATGGCAACAAGTTACTGTTGGTTACTTTTTATTACTGTGCATTGCATGTAATTACATGCCAGTGTTACACATACGTTTGAAAGCAACGAAAAGTGTCCACTTACAAATTGTATTGAAATTGAACCGATCCTTGCAGTATGTCTGTCTCGCTCACTCTATAAACTAACGGAATGACTCAGTCATTGTTCCCTATTCTTTTATCGGTTGGTTAATTCGAATGCACTCAGTTATTTTGTAAAGTACATATATTTAAATCCCTGAAACTAAACACTTAATAGTGTAAGTACTTTGTTTGCATAATAAATGTTGCTTTATATAATAATAAAATAAAGTAATTTGCCTCTCTATTTTTACCCTCTTAGCAACCAAGCGAGTAGCCTCGGGAAAATAGTCTCTCAATAATTATCTCCAATAAATATTTTAAAGCTCAACTGATGGACATATTTGTTGGAGGAGCCGGTGTTTAAGGAGGTTCGATACCGAAAAAAAAATGGTAAGAAAGTTTTCAAAATCATTGAAATCTGTTAATAAATATGCCAACTGCCTCGTGTAAAAATATCAGATCGATAGCCAATATAGTTTTTTTGAAAAATGATATTAAAAATTATGCTCTTATACACAGGCTCTTATGGGAGTTGGGAAAAAACTTTAATCAAACGTGAATATTTCTGGGAAAATAAAATTGTAATTAAAGAATTAAATATTACTAAACATTTTAAAACAATAAAAATATGCACTTATGTAATTATTGAGATAATGGAATTAATATAATAACGTTTTGACAAATTCGAACAAACATCTGATCCAATGAAAGGAAATATGGCAACAGTGTACGCTGTATTTAACGCGCTATTTGAATAGCTCGATTATAGACTATTAATGCAATCGAAAACATATGTAGTAATAATTAATATTAAATAAATTTTTCGTGATGTAATGCAATATAATAGCAATTTGAAACAAAAATTGAAAGGATCTCTTTGCAAAACGAACAGTATAGGTGTTCTGTCAAAATCTTCAATTTGACAAGACGACGTGTCACTATCATACACTGAGCTTCTTGATAGTTATCATATAGATTCTCGGTTTGCACATTTTACTTTTTTCTCATCAATCCATATTATGTTTCATACACATTTTATATTGCTTTTCCTTCGTATTTTGGATGTTCATCAAGTTTACGGAATATGCGCAAAGCACAGTTGACAGTAATGACAGTTGACCCAACTTTTACCACTACGGCATGGCAATGGCAATGTTGTCAGATTTCATCAATAATTTTACAAGCTCTTAATAAATAAATAGACACTTCTATTCAAATAAAATGTTAATTGCCGTGCATTAAACACGAAAAATATATGAAAGCTAATATGCGTTGTATAAATTTCATTCGTATCTATTATATTTAGTGCGCTCAAATTAGTTTATGTAAGGTTGGTACTACAACGAAACTACCGTGTATAAGCATAGGCTTCCCTCCCGCACCGCCTGCCCCGCAAGAGATGTAACGAACCGCCTTAAGAGGCGCCCCGATAGTAAACGTGATAATACGAAGTCCACGCCACTGAATGTTGCATTTATAAATAAATGCATTTAATTTCGATTAGTTTATTTATTTCGATTAGGTATCTTCTATTTTATTCTTAAAAAAAGCGATCCATTTTTAAGTTATTTTTTCAAATATAAAACCATCCGTTTCACAAAAATATTATAGGAGTTTCTTCTTAGAAATACAATTTAACAAATACAACGCAAGTATTAGAAGCTAAAAAATTAATTGTTATAGCAACTTTAAATATTTTAGGATCTTTCATAAAATTTAATGTTTTTAAGATAACTTTTTTGGACTATTTGTAATTACATTATAATAATTCAAATTTAATTTCCAACAAATAATTTCTATACTTTCTTTTGTGAAACAAGTAGTCTTGGAGTTACTAAGATTTTACTTACAATTCAAAAAAGTCAAGTATTAAAATGACTCGTTGTTCGAATAAAAAGGCATATATTTTTTTTCTTAGAAATACAGAGCGGAATAAAAGCACTTATCCAATTACGAAAATGTTCAGTCTAGTCACAATTTTGGGGTTCTTAGAAACGGTATCTCTGCCACTGGTTGACAGATTTGTGTAGCAACTCAGTGCATTTTTGCCCATAATTAGCTATTACCAAGTTATTACCAATCTACGTCAAAAATTTTAAAAGATATTTATTAAAAGGTGTTAAATAGAAAAGGGATGCATTTCATTAGATAAAATTTTACAAAATTAATAAATTTAAAAAATAAATAATACTAATATTTGGTTCTTAAACAGTGAAAATGTGCTACTTAGCTGTACTGTAGAAGTGCAGTTAGAATAATTATAAATACTTTTGTCTCATCTTAATCCTATTTTCTAGTCTTGGGTTTTTGTGATTACATTCGTTAGTTGTAAGAGAGAAGCTGTATTAAGCTCTAAGCTCGTCATAACGACGAAAAGCCCTCTAAGATCACCAACTAATCGATTAGTGGACCTGATAGCCGATGATATTTTACCCTCTCGATGGAGGGTGTACAGCTACATTGATCCACATTTTTACTCTTGTGTATTCGACATCTTTTAGTGAAGGACAATAAGTGTAAACGTAAAACTTGTATCTGCATTTTTTAATATTTTTGTACTAGCATTATTTATTTGTACATTAACACTGACATGGAGAGGCGAATTAACCACGGCCACTGAAAGACGCATAAAAATCTAACGAAAAAATATTATTTTCGTTTGATTACAAAAGATTTGTGGCTAACTGTCAAAATTCTCTGTTTAAAAAATTCGAATCGAATAGATAGAACGTTTGTTAAAAAATTTTTTAGCATGCGTTGTACTTCTGTATTTCAACCAGTAGCGGAATAAAAGAGGTTAAATAAAAAAAAATTAATCGCAGTTTTTTATGTTTCTTATATTCGCATTAAAGAAATGTTGTTAACTTTGCAGCTAGAGAGACTAAGTTTTATATACTGCAATAAAAATTAGTAAAATTAGGAGAAAATAAAGTAGTTGTAATCAAATATATGGTCAAAACAGCAGGTATATACTGTTTCTTTTGACCTGAAACTTTGAAATATCTCGAGAAATAAGCACCCTAAGAAAAAATGTCAATAATCAAAATTGAACCATCCTGCATAGTATATGAACAGATCTATTAGAAATTTGGGGAAGTAAAACGGTTAGTAAAACTGGAAGACACTGGACATAAAACAACTAAATACATTTCTCAAGAAGGTCAAAGGAATATCAGATTTAAAGCGAATCGTTTTGAAAAAAGTTGGAAACACCTCAGTGAAATATTGTGGGTACCCAAATTTTTTTGTTAACAAGTGGCACCGAAAAATTTGAAGGTAAAGATATCATCACACCGCAAGAAATCAGTTTAAATCATGGTGTACCAGAAAAGAATAAACTGTGTTTAAGACACTTATTGGAGCAACAATTTGGTTAAGATGGGAAGAGGGGAAATGCTAGAAATGATGATGGTACAAGAATTTATTAAGCGGAACTGTTATTGTCGATGAAGATGGGAATGGAGAGCAAGAACTTTGTGATTGGCTTGAAGAAGAAAATGCAGTCCAAATTTAGTTTTTCGTTTAATAAAATATTTCTGAAAATAAAAATGATTTAAAATGTTTTTATGATTGGGATTATTGTGAATATTAATAATGTTAATAATAATGTAATTTTTGGGAAATAAGTCAATAACATTCTGAAAGCTTTGAGCAAACCCTGCTAAAATTTTCATTTCACGCAAAAACCGGTAAATCAAAAAGGTTTTGTCTTTCAAAAAAAGTTTTGTAAAATGAATTTTACCGAAATTTTGGGAATCCATAGTTCCACCCCAAAGATATGTATTGCCCAAAAATTATTAAAAAATATTATATATAGATTGCGTAATCTACGTTTTTATCGATTTTCTCAAAACTATGTATAAAACATGGATTTATCGGTTTTTGCATGATTGCTCCTCATTTAAGATTTCAAAGTTACCCCCCCTCAACCCATAAAGGATGGATGATTTATGTATTTCCTCTGCGGAATGAAATAATTTTGATTGCTGACATTTTCTTCATAGGGTGCTTATTTCTTGAGATATTTGAGTTTCAGGTTAAAAAAAAAACATCCGTTATACAGAATGTAAAACTGACATTACAACAAACTTCTTTCATCATCTTTCTTCATTCATTCTTTCTATCATCAAAATAAATAAAAAGAAAAATATTGCTAAGGACTCTATGATCCTTCAAAGATGGGACAAAAAAAAAACGGTTTTTGGTCAGTTACTCAAGAGCTATTGCATATACAGGGTGGTCCGAACTTTATGCAGGAAACTTCGAGGGTAGATAGATCTCTTTAAAATAATATGTGTTTGCCTTATAAACATAGGTCTGGAACGGCCCCGTTTTAAAGATACAGTGTGTTGAGGTTTAAAAAAATTAATTTTTTGTTTATATCGCACACTACCTCACAGGTGGTGTAGAAAGGAGTGTAAATAATTTTGTTGATGTGCTTACAAATTGCACTTACTTTNCAGTAATATTTAAATTTTGTCATGTAAAGTTAAACTTTGAGCCATCGCAAAGAATTATGGAACTTATTTAACCATACACAAAAAATATTACAATGTGCCACTACTTGTGAAGTTTGACATTTGTTGTCTAAACTTCTATTTTTCACAGCCTATCAAATTTTGTTCATATCATTTTTATGCAACGTTATTTTCTGGAATATCTCGTAATATTTTTTTCAGAAAATTCTTCACTAATAATTGGATTATGGTTGCAGAATCCAGTGGCTTTTTGAATAAAAAAATTATAAATGTAATTATTTTTGTCTAAGAAGGTAATATTTGTAAGTTTTAGCATAATAACCACGAAATAATAATAATTTGACGAACTTGTTGTTTATTTTACGTATACTAGTTTAAATTTTTTTTTTGTTATTTAATTTTGTTTTCCTTTAAAATAATAGGTTCACCGACAACGGCAAACACTGGTGATGCCGATATTGTCATAACTTTTTTAGGGGCAAACTTATTTTCGCAAAAATTGGTACAAATGCATTTGAGGGGTTCCAGTGGTGTAGTTAGATTTTTTATAAAAAAATCGCTAACAAAATTTAGATTATTTTTTCACTTAAAAAAAAATTCGCAGTAGGCCTTGAAAATCAAAATTTCGTCTTCAAATTTTGCATCAAGATAGAGCTTTTGGTGATCTATCTTTAAAAAAAAACTCGGATCAAATCGGTCCATAAACAACTTTTGTACGCGAGTGTTTCCATTCTTAATGGGTCACCCTGTATATAGATTGCATAATCTACGTTTTTATCGATTATCTCAAAACTATGTATAAAACCCCCCTCAACTCATAAAGGATGGGACTAATTTATGTATTTCCTCTGCGGAATGAAATAATTTTGATTGCTGACATTTTCTTCATAGGGTGTTTATTTCTTGAGATATTTGAGTTTCAGATTAAAAAAAAAGCATCCGTTATACAGAATGTAAAACTGACATTACAACAAACTTCTTTCATCATCTTTCTTCATTCATTCTTTCTATCATCAAAATAAATAAAAATAAAAAGATTGCTAAGGACTCTATGATCCTTCAAAGATTGGACAAAAAAACGGTTTTTGGTCAGTTACTCAAGAGCTATTACAGATATAGACTTCAAACCAGGTACAGCGCAGTTCTCCCCTAGCAGAATAATTTATTTATAGATCTGGTCAAAAACCATGGCAATATTGGCAACGCTGTTAGTAGCAGAGATATAATTGTTTTATGAAAAAATTAGATTTTTTTACACTATTTGGAATCAACCCAAAAATATATCGCAACGTTGCTGTTACATCTTGTATAATTCTCAAAATAAATGTAATTGGTAACTTTATGTCACAATCATGAATTTTCTTCAAATGAACGTTTTCATAATAATGTAATAGCGAAACCTATTTTGTTAATTGTATTACGTTATGCATGTAACAAATATCATGTATAAGAAATGAGGCGGTCACACGTGACACTCTTTGAAGGCAAAAGTTTTAAGAAGTGCATTTTAAACACAAGCCCTGTAATTTTCAAGATAATTAATTAAAACCAAAACTTTCATACCTCATTTACTCTGCAAGTGAACAGCGTGAATTAAGATGAAAGTATCTGTCAGCGGCAAAATACAGCTTTAACATCTTTTGTAACCCTATTATTCTAGTTTTTTTTTAGTTACAAATAATTTTGCTAACGGTTGCTCCAATGTCGGAAGCTGATCGTGAGTTCATTGAGATTATCTTTTTTTTTAGTTTGTTTAGAGTATGGGCGCCAGTCAAATAAAATGACAAGGGTGTAATTAAAAAGTTTTATAAAATTTATCTTAACTTCAACGATGGAAATGTTAAGAATGTTAAGGTGAAAGACATGACAATTTGCCAGTCGCGCAACTAGTTCATCGGAAAATAACCATCCGTCTCCCATCTTTTATCACCTTACGCAGACGCCCCTTATTGCAATAATCTGCAGCACTTAATCTTGATCTAAGGCATTACTGCTGGGCTCAGTCTCCCATACGCCGGTGATATTGTAAATCCATAGATAGGGACACAGCAGAGCCATAAGATTCAAAAAGCGCAAGGGGTTGGAATCCTCCTCGGACCTGTGCTGAATGCAAAAGAGACTCTCCTGCCAAAATCCAGACTCCCAGCGAAGCTATCGTGGTAATGGGTTTAATATGACTCTAAGTTGATCCTGGACATTAGAACCAGAAAGAAATTTGAGGACCCCTCCCCTCCTCGGGTCGTGGGTTGAATATATATTCGAAAATTTAGCATCGGATAACACTAATTAAAAGACCAGATCGATAATTGTGATGATCTTAAACAAGCATTTCGTGTTATGTAGAAGGGGAAAAGTCTTGTAATGGAAGAAATGAAAAAAATACCTCGCTAATGTTTCTGCTTAATGAACGTTCAGGAACAATTGAGGCAAAAAAATGTAATGCAGAGAAAGGAATCTGCTTATAATAATTCAGTAAATTTCAAATAGGAGTGCAGATAAAGGGCCACTGAAAGTACGCCTTATTAAAAAATATATACGATTGATTCAAACATATGAATCATTAAAAGTTTTCGTTTTGATAGTGTTCTTTTCTGAAGTTTGACGTTCTGTAGAAAAAAATATATTAATAATTATTGCATTAAATTCTTATATACTATATGTGACAATGAGTATATGAGTATATTAGGTACAATGTACACTAAATTCCAGTAACTATTGTACAGGGTTAGTCACTATAATCTGACAACTTATTGTGAGTTCATTATTAAAATTACAAAAAAATTTTAGCTTTTTTTATGAATTTTTATAATACAGCATTAGAAAAAACAATTGAATAATGGAAAGCACTAAATTAAAGAATTTTTTTTATTAGTGCATACTTAGCTTCGTTACATTTTTCTCTTTTTAAAAATATATAATATATTACCGTTTGATTCAGAACTTTTCGACATATTTCAGTTTAAAACTATTTTTGAAAAAACAGGAGGGAAATTTGTCGGACGGATCGCAGCGGCTATGGACGAGGCACGCGGAACAAACAAATGACTTTGACAGAAGTTTATTTATATTTATCATCATTAAAATAATGTTTAGTGAGAACGAAAAATTTGAAGTTATCCGTTTATTTTATGGTAATAATAAAAATCATTCTTAACTTTCACAAGTTTGAACTTTAACAGAACTTTCATTTAATTTATAAAAACCAACCAAATGGTCACAGATGCTCAATGTGATCGCCATTATTATTGATGCACTTTGTATAATCCTCATTAATTTTCAGAACTACATTTAGTATGAAATGGGAATTAAATTCACTTAAATTTTGTATAAATTGATCAACTTTATGTCTTAGTTCATTTAAGTTTACACTAGTTTCCTTATAAACCTCATTTTTTAAGTAATTCTACAGAAAACTGTCTGGGCCATTGAAGGCTATTGAATATTTCCTCCATTACCAATCCACAAATCAAACCTACTATTTAAATAATTTCGTACTGCTCTGGTTCTATGCGGAGGGGCTCCGTCTTGGTGCCAAATTAAATTAGTATAATAGTCGATCAATAGTATTTCAATTTGTTTTCTAATTGATTTTCAAGAAAGTGCAGGTATCTTTCCCCAGTCAAAGCACCTTCATAAAATAGTAGGCCAATGATGATTTCCGCAGGTATGAGTATCTTTTCTATTATAAATAGCTGTTGTAAAAGTCCCCTCATCAGTCCATAAAATCTTTTCAAAATAGTTTAGATCGCCATCTTTCAAGCGCAGCATTTATCTGCAGTACTCTAATCGCTGATTTTATTTTCGGCGAGTTTTTGGACAGGCATAGTTTTATAGGGGCGGTATTTATATTTATGTAACGTTCTAATACTTTTACTTTGGATTATTTCTAACTGTCTTGAAGCATTTGAAGATATTTTGAATTTATTTTATATCCATGGGACGGACATTCACCAAGAATCAGTATTAGCTGCATTTCTATGATTTGGTATTTTGCAAAATTTGAAGAATTGGACGCGAATGAAACTCGGCCATCTACATATAATAGCGTTCTTTGTAGAATATCGATTTTTTTTTCATAATTACATTAATACAGTGCGTTGTTTCACGTTTGTTGCATCTTTTAAATAATGAGGGGGTATATTTACACAAAAATAATACCTAATACGATTTCCCTCCATTGGGATACTATTATTAGCAGCTGCAAGTACAATAAAGAGCAAATAAGCATCCTTTCATTATGAAAATAATCAAATGTAAAATAACAAAAATTTTAAATTTAAGATTCATAAAGATTTAATATTTATTTGCTGTGAGAAAGATATAATTCTTGTATATAGGTAAGGGTTTTATCTCGGTAGAATAGAGGTAAGTTAGTTTAATTCATAAAATACAGGGTAGCCCATCGAAAACGTACTGCAAGGCATTACAGGGTAGTAAAGAACTTTTCGGCAAAATCCAAAAACAGGTCAAATTTGTTTCTGAGGGGGACAACTTTTGGCTCAAAAAGCATAACAAAATCCTCAACCCCCTAAGTGGGGGTGCTATCCCCTAAATTTTTTCAAATGAGAATGGGGGTCAAGTGGGGGGTCATTAGAAAGGGCTTTTAATTCTCTATACATCGATTCTTACTTTTTGAAAATCGATTCATTATTTTAGAAAATATGCAGCTTTGAAAATACGAACAATATTTTTGACGAGAAATGCGAAAATCGATTTAATTTTACTTCAAAACTTACGGTATTAGTCAAGTAAATGCTGAAAATGTTGTCCGCCAACTTGCATACAATGATACAGGTTGTCTTCAAACCGTTGTCGAACATTCTGGAGCACTTGCGGTGTTACTTCGCGACATACATTAATGATTCGTCCTCGCAGATCTTCCAAGGTATCAGGTGGAGTGCTGTAAACTTTGCTTTTAATGTGCCCCCAGAGAAAGAAATCTAAAGGATTTAAGTCGGGTGACCGAGGGGGCCACTCAATTGCACCTCTTCGTCCTATCCAGCGTCCTGGAAACGTCTCATTTAGGTAATTGCGCACATTGAGCGAGTAATGTGGAGGAGCTCCGTCTTGCTGGAAAATCAGTTCGTGTTCATTGTAAGCAGGGTCGTCCTCTATGATATTTGTTAGAGCTGGGTCGATGACATTTTGTAGTAAATCCAAGTACATATCGCCTGTCAAATTTCCAGGAAGGAAAAAAGGACCTACAATGGAATTTCCAAAAATACCTGCCCATACATTCAACTTCTGGGGGTGTTGGGAGTGTGTCTCATGGAAAATCCTTGGATTGGTATCAGCCCAGTAACGACAATTATGGCGATTCACTAAACCATTCAAGAAGAACGTACACTCGTCCGAAAAACACACATTAAAGAGGAAATTATCGTTTATCGCTCGTTCAGTCATTATTTCGCAAAATTGCAAACGACGATCAAAATCGTCTTCATTTAGCTCTTGCACTAGCCGAATCTTATAAGGATGGAATTTGTATTTTTTTAATATTCGTTGGACACTTGTACGACTCACTCCTGTCGCAGTAGCCAATTGCATTGTACTCAGCGTACTATCCATTGCCACTTGCCCCAATACCGCTATTTCCGTAGGTTCATTTAGTACCGGATTTTCAACCTGCCTCTTTTTGTTATGAACGGAGCCAGTTTCGCGAAATTTGGCCACCAATTCGCGAACAATTTTTCCAGACGCATGTTTCTCAGGATGCCGTTGGTTGAACAGTTCGGCGACCCGATTTCCGCATTCATTGTTTTTGAAAAAAAGCTCAATAATTTCTACTCTTTCTGGAATTGAGTACACCATAATTAATCAATTTAAAAGACTCGGCAGTATTGGTACTCTTCAACTACAAGTCACAAGACAGTTATCTAGCAACTTCTTGTGGCCTATCTAAATACGAAACAAAAAGCGGACAATTTTTTGCTCACCAAAATCAGGCTAAAGAATTCGCAAATCAGAAAAAAAAAAGGCGAATTCTTTTGAAGGAATTTACCAAGCTAATACCGTAAGTTTTGAAGTAAAATTAAATCGATTTTCGCATTTCTCGTCAAAAATATTGTTCGTATTTTCAAAGCTGCATATTTTCTAAAATAATGGATCGATTTTCAAAAAGTAAGAATCGATGTATAGAGAATTAAAAGCCCTTTCTAATGACCCCCCACTTGACCCCCATTCCCATTTAAAAAAATTTGGGGGATGGCACCCCCACTTAGGGGGTTGAAGATTTTGCTATGCTTTTTGCGCCAAAAGTTGTCCCCCTCAGAAGCAAACTTTACCTGTTTTTGGATTTTGCCGAAAAGTTCATTACTACCCTGTAATGCCTTGCGGTACATTTTCGATGGGCTACCCTGTATATTTCATATGTATAGGTACAAATTTAACAAAATATTAAGTTTAGTTAGACTAGAAAGTCTCAAAAACTCCCCTGTCCTGATTGGCAACAGCAGAAGAAAATTAAAATCCATTTTTCTTTACATTACATTTTAATACAGGTATTTTAATACAGGTATTCTTAGTTATTCTTTATGTTATAGTTGGAAATAATTATATACCCATATTTCGGCTACTCCAATATCTACTGCATCGAATGTCATTGAAATAACTTAAAAAATAAGTAAACAAAAAATATTTAAGGGTAAGCAAAGTAGTGATAAGGTAACTTTAATCATTCATTTTTATTCAAAGAAGTTACCTTTGAAGTATGGTCCGTTTACTTCCAGACACCCTGTGTGAGGTTTAAGGTTTTCAGTTATAACATGACGTTTCAAATATTTTCTGTACTAATTTATTTTGGGCATATTTGGTACTGTTTTTATTTAATTGGGTATTTCTGCCACACTGACAATCTTATAATATATCAGACGTAGCGGAATGGTACATCTATCATCAATTAATTATCACTGCTATAGCTTATGGCTACATACGCCCTCCCTACAGCGGCAAAGAACGCATGACCTGTCGCCAACAAGTCGACCCCAAATTTAAACTGATGATATTACAGAAAGCAACTACCATGTGGGCTATCTGCCTCGGCAAGCATTGAACTATCGTTCGCCAGTTGAACCATCAGACATCACATCGGTTTCGGACTTATTGGTCTTCATCAGTAGGTCCAAAAAATTCGAAACCTATGTCTGGTGGTTGAATTGGCGAACGATGCTACCTGTTTACATAGATCTTGAAGATATAAATCAATGCTCGCCTGGGCAAAGAACACGCAGAGTTGTTTCCTGCAAAATCATCGGTTTGAAAATTTCATTACTTTGCGCCACACTCCCTATTTTCGTTACTAAAACTCATGTTGACTTAAAGTCAAATGTGACAGTTTTTTTGTTTTGTTCCAGATTTAATTCAAGCCTGGGCTTACTGTTTACCGTAGGGGTTCGTAGGTATTGCTTTTATGAAACTTGAATATAAATGAAGGAGACATCTAAAGATTCACAAATTTGCTTACATTACACGAAATGTGGCCACTTTCTTCATTGGCTTGGACGTTCACTGGATATTCATAAAGTTTGTATATTAATTAATTTAAGATTCTTAACTTGTTATGATCTGCGGAGCATAAAATTTCTTGCTTAAATTCGATGTCTATTTCACATTTTCGAACTAAACAGACACCCCAATGTAGTTTTGAAGTATAAATACGAAATGTGAAAGTTTTAGTTTTTAATGGGCATAAAGTGGCGTTATTCCAAATTATTAAAAGCCTGCCCACAAATCTGTTTAGTTCCGTTTTTGCTTCAAAAACTTTTGTTAATTGCAGAAATGCTGAGCTAGTAATTATATAATTTGTATAATTTAAAATGTTTTATGCGCTTGGCAATAACTGTTAAGAATAGTTTCGATACAAATTTGTATTCTTTTAGTAATATGAAAGAAGTACAAACAATGTGATTACATAATACAAGTTGTACAAAGTAGTAGACAGGCCTTTTTAAAAATAATAACAATAAAAAGTTTTTTTTTTTGGTAAATCCGATTTATTTTATTCGAAATAGTCCTCTTCCGACTCGATACAGCTATTTGTACGGTCTAAAAGCATGTCGAACGAGTGTTTGACCTTTTGCATGGTTTAACAAAGTGTTTTCCTTTCATATGCAGACGCATTTTCTCGAAAAGGTAAAAGTCGCGCGGTGCCAAATCAGGAGAATACGGGGAGTGGTTGACCTTCCCCCACTAGTCGCGTTCTCGCCCGTTTGCACCGATGTTCAAGTGCATGTTTCATCCATTTCGCTGCATTTTAACGAAAACTTGAAATATACATTTTATAATATTTTGCTTCTAGTTTTGAAAACCGGTATTAGAATTAAAAGCGGATCATTTTTAACTCAAGCAGACTCCAGGCAAAAAAATGAATAAAAAATTTAAGATTGCAATTGCGCAAAAACTAATGGTCCGACAGCGTCTGCCTTTTGCACACTTAAAGTTGATATAATTATCTACTTCTATGAAAAATTTCAGCTCTTATTCTTTATAAATGAGAAAGTTGTGAATTTTTGAAAAAATGAATGAATTTTCCGTTTTTTCCTGATTTTCTCCGGTTCTATTCAACCGACCGAATCGCTCGACCTCCCATTTTCTTCAAAATTTAATTTCATACAAATTAATTAATGAGAGTTGCGAGGCAAAAACATATCAGGGTATATCTACGGACTGTCTTTTAAATGACTGAAAGATAGACTCTTTGTGGACAATGCGCTTCAAATNATTCTTTTAGTAATATGAAAGAAGTACAAACAATGCGATTACATAATACAGTACAAAGTAGACAAGACTTTTTAAAAATAATAACAATAAAAAGTTTTTTTTTTTGGTAAAACCGATTTATTTTATTCGAAATAGTCCTCTTCCGACTCGATACAGCTATTTGTACGGTCTAAAAGCATGTCGAACGAGTGCAAAACATGGCTTAACAAAGTGTTTTCCTTTCATATGCAGATGCATTTTTCCGAAAAGATAAAAGTCGCGCGGTGCCAAATCAGGAGAATACGGGGAGTGGTTGACCTTCCCCCACTAGTCGCGTTCTCGCCCGTTTGCACCGATGTTCAAGTGCATGTTTCATCCATTTCGCTGCATTTTAACGAAAACTTGAAATATACATTTTATAGTATTTTACTTCTAGTTTTGAAAACCGGTATTAGAATTAAAAGCGGATCATTTTTAACTCAAGCAGACTCCAGGCAAAAAAATGAATAAAAAATTTAAGATTGCAATTGCGCAAAAACTAATGGTCCGACAGCGTCTGCCTTTTGCACACTTAAAGTTGATATAATTATCTACTTCTATGAAAAATTTCAGCTCTTATTCTTTATAAATGAGAAAGTTGTGAATTTTTGAAAAAATGAATGAATTTTCCGTTTTTTCCTGATTTTCTCCGGTTCTATTCAACCGACCGAATCGCTCGACCTCCCATTTTCTTCAAAATTTAATTTCATACAAATTAATTAATGAGAGTTGCGAGGCAAAAACATATCAGGGTATATCTACGGACTGTCTTTTAAATGACTGAAAGATAGACTCTTTGTGGACAATGCGCTTCAAATCGTAAAAGCAAACCAACATTGTCTTCACTTTTGACTTCTTCAAACGAGAGTTTTTGGGTTTTGGCTCATCTGGTGCCTTCCACTCGGCACTTTGGCACTTAGTTTCTGGATCATATTGAAAACACCACGTTTCATCGCCGTTGTAAAGGAAGTTTTTGCCCTTTTTGGCCTACTTGATGTTGTCCTTCGATTGTTGAATTCTGAATAATTTTTGATCGTCAGTCAACTTGTGCGGAACAAACAATGATCATACTTTTCGGTAGACCAAATGTTCGGCCTAAATGTTGATGTTTTCGAGATGCTCAATTTCAATATTATGAATCTCAATGAAGATTTTGGTCGACTTATGTCACGACCGTTTTTAAACCGCGTACTTATACCACTCATCAACTCTGCCATGGGATAAGCAATCTACATTTCCGACGCATGTAATTGCCAATAGATGGTCTCACTAGAAATACCTATTTTTGAAAAGTCCTGTTTATTTTGGAACGCACCTTATATATTAAATAAATTTATCAAACTAAGTTTTCTATCTAACCTAATTCTAGGGAAAACTAATTAAAACTTGACTAACACAACTTTATTTTAATCTAGCATAACCTTATCCTCGTTTTAGGTCTCATTACCTGACAGCTAGATTAGTGTGTAATTAAAATACATGAAAATGAAAACGAAGGTAGTAGACCAGGCGGTATCTGTTTTGGCTTGGGTAAATCGTATATCCACGGAGATTTTTGGCTTTTTGGCTTTCAAATATCACTAGAAATGAAAATTTTTCTATGCGCATAAAAAAAAACGTGGGCTTAACTTTTGACGGCACAATATGTTAAAAAAATTGGAAAAATGTCATATTTTTCTTCCTATTTAATTATGTATCTTTTTAAGAGTTGATTTTAGGCGAAAACGGAAGAGGAAAAAATGTTTGTAATTAAATTTTTTATAATACACGTCAGGTTACAAATCGAATGAATCATGATTATTATGGTAAAAATCGAAAAAATCACAAAAATGGGGTTAAAAAACAATACTTTTTAGGGAATTTTTTTGGTGTATTTAAATTGGGTGTAGGACCTTTATACTTGGCTCAAGAAAACTTCATGTTATGTAGAATCATCACACCAAATTTCATCAAAATCGGTTCGATAGATTTTGCATAATAATTTTGCAATCCAGATTTAAAAAAAAATAATCGGTTAACTTTGATCGGCTATAACTACGTAACTAATTGACCAATCGATCTGTTTTTTTTTAAAGAAGCGTCTTTCCAAGAACTTTTAAAACCTGCTTTAAAAAATTTGATTTGATTGAATATTCACAAAGTTCTAATTGTTTATAAGTACAAAAATTCGACCAATGTTTAAACAAGCGCCAGAGCTCTCCTAATTGACGGATTCGAATTTTTCAAAAAAAGTTTGAAAGCTTGAGAGCCCTTCTATATGTGATTAAATTTTCAAGTATCTAAGGGCCTTGGTTTTTGCTGTGCAAAATTTTGAAAATTTGCAATTTTTTTTTCAAAATCTGGATTGCAAAATTATTATGCAAAATCTATCGAACCGATTTTGATGAAATTTGGTGTGATGATTCTACATAACATGAAGTTTTCTTGAGCCAAGTATAAAGGTCCTATACCCAATTTAAATACCCCAAAAAAATTCCCTAAAAAGTATTGTTTTTTAACCCCATTTTTGCGATTTTTTCGATTTTTACCATAATAATCATGATTCATTCGATTTGTAACTAGTCATGTTTTGTAAAAAATTTAATTACAAACATTTTTTTCCTCTTCCATTTTCGCCTAAAATCAACTCTTGAAAAGATACATAATTAAATAGGAAGAAAAATATGACATTTTTCCAATTTTTTTAACATATTGTGCCGCCAAAAGTTAAGCCCACGTTTTTTTTATGCGCATAGAAAAATTTTCATTTCTAGTGATATTTGAAAGCCAAACAGCCAAAAATCTCCGTGGATATACGATTCACTCAAATATGGCATTTTGAAACAGATATCGTCTGGACTATAGCGTATTTCATTAAACTGAAAAAATATAATTAAATACTTCATGTGTCATCAATTATGTCAAAAAATTGAACAACATTTTAGTTAAAATTTAAAAGTACTTAAAAAAATAGAAGGAAGGTATTCATGAGCATACGTCATTTATTGAATTTTACAGATCAGAATCGGATTCCTCATTGAATAATCTACAAAATGCATTTGCTAGTTTATTTGAAAAAAAAAAAATCTAAAGAAGAGTGCGAGCAGTAGATATAATTTTTTCCCAAAAATACTAAGTTTGACTTTCAAATTCAAGGTCAAATTTTCATTTTTAAACTTCGCCCGTATTTTTTCCTGATTGGTAATAACTCAACCTTTCTAATGACCTATCACTCTTGTCTTCATTATCTTCAATCAAAAATTTTTAAATTTTGTCCCTCGACTTATCGATTTAGTACACTGTGCGCAACTGATAACTCTCTAAGGCGACCACCTAGCGACTTGGCATTCATTATATATGAAAAGCAAAGCTGATCACTGTTAGTACTTGGATATGTGACCATCCGGGAAAGGCTCGCGATGATTGTCCACCTATGAGTGGCCTGTATATCGCAGTATTCACAGGAGCTACACAAATTTAGGCAAAGTTTGTATAGGAAGACATACCATCCCTCGGAAAGGATGTTAAACCGTTGGTTCCTTATATAAAGAACGTTAGGCAAGTAAAAGATCCCCACCCTACGACAAAATGGGGTTCGGAAATTTCCAGGTTAGGGGTTACTCGTCTCCTGGTGTCGGTGTTTAGCCATAGTAGCTGATATAGGATGACGTAAAATAACCGAAAAGCTAAAACGCTAATTCTCTAAAAATAGTAGCATTTTCTGAAGGAACAATATAAATTAAAAAAATTAAAAAAGGCGTTCCCATCTCATTTCCGAATGGTGCACAGTTTTCGAGAAAATTGCAAAATGTAATTTTAAAACTCTTAACGGTACACAACATGACAACCCAAATTATTACAATTCTGTACCTATTCATTGAAATTAAAAAAGGAATTTCCTACGAATTCGCTTAATACAGTGTGTTGAAGAATTTAAAAAACAGATGGTGATGCAGAATTGAGAAGTTTCTTTTCAAAAAAATACATTATTATAGTGTTGGAACTATCTTCCTTCATGTTAATGGGTTTAATTGTGTTGAAGGCTGTTTCTATTCGCTGTTTTAGAACAAGTTCTTGACTCGTTTTGCATACACCAAACTTTTAAGATTACCTCAAATAAAGATGTTCAGCTATTCAGATTTACCCGCCTTTTAGACCAGGGTCGATAATTTTTGAAACCAAAAAAAATTATAGTAGGATGAAACCCATTGGAAAAGAAAGAGAATATAACATAAATGAAAGGAAAAATAATTTACGGGCGATCTGAGGTCGGGAAGGGGTAGGGGGTGAGTTTTTAAGGGTAAAAAACGGTTTCCCTTGATTTCCAGAAAAACTACAAGTCTTATGGAAAGAAGTTAAATAGCAAAGTTGTAGGTAATAAAAAGATCTACAACTTTTGTATTTACACTTTTTTCACATAACCTCAAAATTTATGTGAAAAATTCAAATAACCAAGTTTTTGGTTTTTTATTTTTATCTTTTACAAAAAAATTTTTTTTTCACGAAATTTGGTGAAAACTTACCTATTTATGTCCCAAACACGCTGTAATTTTTTTGATTTGAAATATTTATTTTTTCACCTTATTTTTACTTAATATCGAAAAAGCACCCTAATTTTCAATCGAAAATTCTCACGTCAAAATATCTGCTTTTTTAAAAACGTCGGTGGGCTTTTTCTTCGTTGAAATCTCTACTTTCTGATGGTGTAAAAAAATATATACATTACTATGGTAAGTTTTCTCAGGAAATGCAAAGAAACGAAAGAAGATTCTACAACTTTCTCAAAATATTGTAGATGTCTTATTAAATATTAACTTTATTAACTTATTTGGTTGTTAATTATAATAGTATATTTCGACTTGTAATTTTTTTGTTTATCAATGTAACATGGAATCTTACGTTTTTCGAGTAATTAAAGTGTAAATTTTAATAAATAGCTCAAAATTGTACATAATGATTAGAAAAAAATTTTCGGATTCTAGTTCGTTTCTTTGCATTTCCTGAGAAAACTTACCATAGTAATGTATATTTTTTTTACACCATCAGAAAGTAGAGATTTCAACGAAGAAAAAGCCCACCGACGTTTTTAAAAAAGCAGATATTTTGACGTGAGAATTTTCGATTGAAAATTAGGGTGCTTTTTCGATATTAAGTAAAAATAAGGTGAAAAAATAAATATTTCAAATCAAAAAAATTACAGCGTGTTTGGGACATAAATAGGTAAGTTTTCACCAAATTTCGTGAAAAAAAAATTTTTTTTTAAAAGATAAAAATAAAAAACCAAAAACTTGGTTATTTGAATTTTTCACATAAATTTTGAGGTTATGTGAAAAAAGTGTAAATACAAAAGTTGTAGATCTTTTTATTACCTACAACTTTGCCATTAAACTTTTTTCCATAAGACTTGTTGTTTTTCCGGAAATCAAGGTAAACTGTTTTTACCCTTAAAAACTCTTCCCCTTCCCGACATCAGATCGCCCGTAAATTATTTTTCTTTTCATTTCTGTTATATTCTCTTCCTTTTCCAATGGGTTTCATCCTACTATAATTTTTTTTCACTTTTTACCATTTTTGAAGGCTTAAGCACTGGTCTATTTGTTCATACGTTTCATTTGGTATTTTTGAACTGGTAATGAACAACGTTTGACAGTGGCACGACCACTGAATTCTATATAGAGTGGCACGACTTCAATGAATAGCGGTAACACCTAGGTTCCATTACCCAGCCTCCCAGAGGAGAGTGAGTAGGATTTCATCGGGTTCCGTTTTCTAAGGACTCTCCAACAAGAAGGTGGCTACATTAGTTGCAATTCGACTAACGCTAGTTACAAGGTTACATTGCCAAAAAAAATATTCGGATATAAAGCGATAAAACTTAAAGCCTCCTTACTAGACTGATTTTAAATTAATATAATTGATGTCACACCCTTCAGTTTTCTGGTGAATATTAGAACATGCGATGCAAATGAGACTACTTCGATTTTAATTTTGAAAATTTGGATAGGTAATAGAATAGTGTATTCGGCTAAAATAATGGCGTCAACCTAATACTTCCGGCCATACCGGAAGTTGACGTCATCTTCATTATGAAATGACTTAATTTCATACAGGGTGGTAGAAATTTAATGCCGAATTTTTTAAACCATCTTAACTTACTTTTTTTTTTAAATGGAACACTGTATATTTTTACGTCTCCTGTTGAACAATTTTGTTATCTTTTTTTTTGAAAAAAAATTAAATATATCAAAAACGGTTAACTTTAAGAATAGGAAACCTTTATGAAAGTTCACCTAAAAATTGACGTATAATCCAAAATTGCAATAATATACATAATGTTTCATTTAAAATAACGAAGATGACTTCAACTTCCGGTATAACCGGAAGCGTTAGGTCGATACCATTATTTTAGTTGAGAAGGGCGAAATCCAAAGGGTCCAAATTTTCAAAATTAAAATCGGTGTAGTCTCTGAAATATGTCTAATGTCTCGTTACCGTTGGACACTCTGTATGATGCAATGAAATAATACAAAAATTGTGGGAAAAGAAAGTAATACTATTACAAGAAAACTAAAACAGTTTGCGTTTATTTTTCTAAAGGCGTTTTTTAAATCATTTGGTTGTAATGTTTATTGTGTAGTGATCTACTTTCTCAATATGAGATATTCCTGGTTAGGCAAAACTAAATCTATAAAATCAACAATTCAAACAATCTTTTNCAAAAAAAATATTCGGATATAAAGCGATAAAACTTAAAGCCTCCTTACTAGACTGATTTTAAATTAATATAATTGATGTCACACCCTTCAGTTTTCTGGTGAATATTAGAACATGCGATGCAAATGAGACTACTTCGATTTTAATTTTGAAAATTTGGATAGGTAATAGAATAGTGTATTCGGCTAAAATAATGGCGTCAACCTAATACTTCCGGCCATACCGGAAGTTGACGTCATCTTCATTATGAAATGACTTAATTTCATACAGGGTGGTAGAAATTTAATGCCGAATTTTTTAAACCATCTTAACTTACTTTTTTTTTTAAATGGAACACTGTATATTTTTACGTCTCCTGTTGAACAATTTTGTTATCTTTTTTTTTGAAAAAAAATTAAATATATCAAAAACGGTTAACTTTAAGAATAGGAAACCTTTATGAAAGTTCACCTAAAAATTGACGTATAATCCAAAATTGCAATAATATACAGAATGTTCCATTTAAAATAACGAAGATGACTTCAACTTCCGGTATAACCGGAAGCGTTAGGTCGATACCATTATTTTAGTTGAGAAGGGCGAAATCCAAAGGGTCCAAATTTTCAAAATTAAAATCGGTGTAGTCTCTGAAATATGTCTAATGTCTCGTTACCGTTGGACACTCTGTATGATTGAATGAAATAATACAAGAATTGTGGGAAAAGAAAGTAATACTATTACAAGAAAACTAAAACAGTTTGCGTTTATTTTTCTAAAGGCGTTTTTTAAATCATTTGGTTGTAATGTTTATTGTGTAGTGATCTACTTTCTCAATATGAGATATTCCTGGTTAGGCAAAACTAAATCTATAAAATCAACAATTCAAACAATCTTTTTGGCGCAAGTAATTAATCAATTTCTTTTACTTTTTCTCTTTCTTTCCAGTGTGGCAGAAAATGCTAATGAAACAGAAAGAGTAAATCTTTCGATGACAAGAAGGAACTTTGGAAAGTGATCCACATAAAAGAAAATGTTAAATTCTGAATTGTTATGTTGTACGACTGGTAATCGCAGATACGTTTGTTTTGCTATGTGAGATATACTTTCAAGTAATACTGGTTCAAAGGAACACTTTCCTTAAGAATGCGACAAAACTTCTAAAAGAAGAATGTATTTTTGTGTAAACAACATGTGCTTTTATACTTTGTTATGTACGGTCTACTGTAAGAATTAACGTACTCGCAGTTTTTATGTACACATCACCTCCAGACGTCCACACTTTACCTTGGAGGGTTGGCGTTAGAAACGACAAACCGGTGAAAGCGACATAAAAGAATATGTAGAAGTGAGTATAGATTTGAGGATTTCTCCTAACACGCCATTATATTCAGACTACAATTTAAGTAAGCCATATCGAAATCTTATCATTGTGTTTGCCCAAGTTGGCATAAAATATATTTTGTCTACATATATTTAGATGGCGTTGCTGTGCAAAGATTTTTTTCGAAACAAAATTTTAAAAACTGTACTACGGTTCGTTTTATGTTTTACTTTTTATTTATTTTGTATTATTTGATTATTTTTTAACTATATTTTAATTTTAAGTTTCTTTTTAAATGAACATTCCGTATATTTTTACACAAGAATACTCTACGGTTACAATGATATAAAAGTTGCATGAGTCTATCTATAACATTAATGAAGTATGACAAATAAAAATGTCAAGTGTAGGTGGGGTGTAAAATATAGGACTACACTCTACAACTAACTTACATTTGACGAACTGTTTAATTTAAATTGTTGTTAAGATGTCATTTATTAATATGAGAAAAATTGTTTCTTGGAAAATGATTAAAACCTGTGTTTTGTCTCTTGATTGTAGTACTTTTCTTAATATCAATTTACCCCAATCTATATGAGATTGGCACATTTCTTACTAAAAATATAATTATATAATAAGAGCTTAGCATGTTGATATACAGGGTGTATCTAAATAACACCGAAATAATTCAAGGGGCGATTCTCCGATGAAAATTAATAGGGGTCTTTGGTATAAAATTTTTTGAAAAAACCCTCCCCTGAAAAGTAACGCCCCTCCTAAAATTACAAAAACAAATTGTTTTTCTTTTTTATCTTCCATGTACATCAAGCTAAAGAAACCAAACTTGGTGAACATTATCTGTCAATAAAACTACACTTTTTGAATTTTTTTCAACCCTGAACTATTTTTGTAAGGGGTTGAAATAATCAACCCCTATGACATTTTTTCTTATAATTTTTTTTTCGATAAAATTTTTTCCTTTTAAAAAATATGTCTAAAAAACC
>NW_019416489.1:151613-184422 GCF_000390285.2 Anoplophora glabripennis
AATTTAGGATTGTATGTATTTTTTAAGGCCACATCATAAAAAAATAAAAAAATAAAATTTTGTCCAAAAAACAACAACAACAAATATTTTGGGGTGGACCACCCTTAACATTTAGGGGTATGAAAAATAGATGTTGGCCGATTCTCAGACCTGCCCGATAAGCACACAAAATTTCATCAAAATCGGTCCAGCCGTTTCGGAGGAGTTTGTTAACAAACACCGCGACACGAGAATTTTATATATGTATTAGATTTGAATGTTTGTATGAATCGGACTACTTTCATAGAGACGGACGGTAAAAAATGTTTAGATTTTATTTTGTGACAAAAAGGCGGTGTTCATTCTAATTGTTTTGTCTTTAACGTGCGGTTGCCATGGAGAATTTTCACATAACATTTATAGGACGATTAGATAATGGGTAAATATAAAAATCGTTCGGGAATAAACTGTCTTTGTTTTTAACAGTACAGAAATATGTTATTAAGGAAAGTTGTTTAGAATTATTATTTCAATTTTTGTATGAGTCGGCTTTATTTCATAGAAGGGGAAGGTAAAAAATGTTTATTTTTCATTTTAGGAGAAGGCATTCTCCATTAAAATGTTTGCTTGTCTTTAAAATGCGGTTGACATGAAGAATTTTTACCTGGCAGAAAATCGATAAATATATAAATCTTTCCAGAATAAACTGCCTTTGTTTTTAACAGTACAGAAATATGTTAAGGAAAGTTCTCGAGTGCTCAAAATTCAAACAAATTTTTCTCAGGATATTCATACAAATACATCTATGACATGCTCTTTCACACTTGCGGTTACAGGTATAATAAATTCCGATCATATTAAGCTTTTTTCATTTTCAACATTTGCCAAAACGGAAATGTTTTTTAACATTTACTGTAATTTTTTAATGCATATTGTTCATTTGGAGTTTTGGTTGTTCATATGCATTTTTTAGAATTAATTTGTCATAATGAAATTAAAATTATGTTTTAATTTTGACGCAACAACTTATTGAGTTATGTATGACCAAGTGATGGTAATAGTTAATAATAATAAATGTTTTATTGTAACGCGTGGTGGTAATAGTTTAAATAACTAGATGGATGTCACAGGATCTAACGATACTTACAGTGTCAATAAACAAAGAAATCTAAATAAAAAATTTAGATAAATTTGGAACGATTACACTGAAGATTAATTTTTCGAGACAAAACGTCTGGTTCTGGTTCGGGCTGAAGCAGTACAGTATTGGGGGTCATGAAGGCTTGCAAAAAATATGTAATAAAATTTCTAGGGTCGTATTTAAAAAAATTAAGTTGATGATGGTCCTGGAGAGATGAAACGTTACATATGAAAATTGATTCGATAGAGGGCAAAACGTGTTCTTCTTTTTTCAATATCACCTCAAACAAGGCTGAAATGAAACAAAAACGGATTTCTAAAATTTCGGTTTTTTTCAAATATTTCGAAAACTAATCCTTGGGCTTTAATTTTGTAGAGGCAAACTGAAAGAAATGCGCTTTATTCTTTATTTGAATTCTATATGCCATTATAAGAATATTGTATACTATATGTGACAGTTAAACAGGTGAATATTGGATATAAAACGCGTACTGCTAGCACGGTTGTATAGTGACTATAAACCTTATTCTTTATTAAATTATTGTATAACTAGTATACAACGTTTTTTATACCCTTCACGAAATAATAGCAATAACTGTTATTAAAGTGTTGCATATGGTTATTAGAAGATCTAGTACTGGTTATAAGTTTTATAATAATAAATGTATTAAACTGTTGTATACTCTGTATGAGTTAAAAACATATGACATAAAGTTTTTAGAAATTTTATTGGATAACTGTAATTACAAGCTAAGGTTCTAACAACACATGTGCCTATACTGTCTATTTTCATCAAACTAGACGTGTAACGAGAGGTGACGATCACTTAAGCATTATAAGACGCGTTTTACACGTTAAAAACGGAAACATATTCAGTATAAGAACGAATAATTCTGTTAATACAATTGTTATATACAAATTCGGATACTGGTCTTTATACAACAAATCTTCCCTATTATACAATTGGAACATAAAGTCTATAACACATAATAATGCATAAGTAATTCATTATAACCTTTATTTCATAGATGCATAAGATGTATTAAGCACCTTCCAGTTAAACTCATTGAATAAGGAGTATGGAGATGATTGCTTTTTTTTAATAAAAGTTGTATATTTGTTATAAAAGTTTTAATATGCGCCATACACATTATTCTAGATAAACAGTTTAATAAGCCCATTTCTTTCAGTGCATAATGTTGGTCCCCTGATTATGCAACTTTGCCCCCATTTAAGCTACTTCGTACCTCTTACCGTTTCCGAGATCCCTGTAGTGAGAAGCAAATTTGTAACAGCCTCTATTTTTAATAGTATTTGGGCTTTTGTTAGATATCTATTAATAAATGCATCTTCACTATAATTAACATATCAAAAAAAATAATTGTTTTCAAGAGAAAAAATATTATTTGAAAATGGATTGCTGACATGTAATTTTCTACGTATTTTGATGAGCTGAAAACGATACCGCAGTCAGAATTGATACACGACCGGCCAATATCTTATAAAATCTATATTTAGAACGAAAACGGGTCCAAAAATTGCTCAATCATAGTCCAAAATTGATTTTGTTCTACATAATATCTGCTATATCATTTCCGACGCATTTTGACCAACTGAAAACGATACCGTACTCAGAATTTATGCACAACCGGTCAGTATCTTGTAAAATCTATATTTAGGAGGAAGATGGATCCAAAAATCGCTCACTTTAGCCAAAGAAGGAGTCTTGGCTTTGCCCAGACTAACGAGATTATGGTTAGTCTTTATTTTTATCTTACTCTTTTGTTTTCAAATGACCTGGGAAGAGGATGTATTTTCCTTTTTTCTTCGTTTTTCGTTTCCAGTGTATCCCGTTTCAGAATCCAACAACAGTCAGCTAACATATTTACGTTCTATTTTCCATTTCTATGAAATTTTAATAGAACCTTCTTCGCTCTAAAAAATATCATCAAGGTTGGAGGTAGGAAAATGTTATGTCGAAACGATATTCCTCTCTGAACTGAGCAAACTTTGTCCGAGAAATTTTTCCTAAAAACGTCGCAGTTCGGAAATATTTACTTTCGGATGTCAGATCTTTGGGTTTGCACTTTTTTGTGTGCCTGATATTCCATTAATTAAAATGGCCAACCCTAAATATTAGGAGCTAAACTAAACTCGAGTTTTTTGGTGTTCCGGTGTAATCAATGAAAAAAAAAAAAGAAAAATTAGGAATACTAAGGTGCATCTAGTATGAATTCCCTTGAATAGAGAATATAAAATTGAAGATGCTTAAAAAATTTGTAAATTGTCAAACAATGAGTGTAAAATAACTCTGACTTACAACCCGCTCGGTTGAAGCAGACGTCTACACTTTACTTTGAAAAGTTAGAATTGGAATACGTACTTCTACGCTGACTCTGTAGGAAAACCGGCGAACGCGAAATAAAGGAATATGTAGAAATAAGTACAGCTTTGAGGATTTCTCCTAACATGCCATTATTCAGACTATAATTTAAGACACGTACGTAAGAAGCGAACGGAAAACATAAAAACCAACCGCGGATTCGAATAAAATCCTCGACATCACTCGTGGAGTTTTTGTTCTAAATCTTAAATCTCTCCGTATCCGCGATAGAAATCCCGGTGAAAGTAGCCATACGTTATGCCACCTTTGCAAAATAAAATGGAAAAACGCATTGCACATGAAAAATATGGCATATTAAGATGATATCTGAGGAAACCAATACAGATATAGGGGGAAAGTTGGACGCGTTAGTGCCCTCATACAACATGAATGCAAAGCAGTTTCCTCATCCCCAGTCTTTACCCAGCACGGTTATGCCGTTACGGCCCGCATATGCCGTCTTGCTCGCCGCGTGAAAATTGTTAGTGAAAATCCAATGACGGTCGTTTACGGAAAATCGTATCGCTTTGTTGGAGAAATCGATACCTGAGAAGTCGCTCATCATACTCTGTTGCTGTGGAAGACTGTTCAATAATAGGGGTGGTGAAGCAACAGTCCTAACTAGGAATTTCATAACTTGGATTTTAAGATATTGATAACATTTAAATTAAAACTATTTCTTTTTTTTTAAATTTTATTACAATGTGACTAATAAACAACGGCGTCGGTTGCACAGCTGAAATTGTACGTACAATATTATACAGGGTGTCCCAAAATAACGTGTACAACGGAAGACCACAGACTCATGGACTCAAAATAGGCTAATTACGCTAATTCACCTATATCCAAAATCGCTTGGTTCTACAAGTTGGCTTCAAAGTTCGTGAAAATTTTTTGAATTTTGTAAATAACTCGAATACGTATTAGGTATTCGATTTTGATTATTTTTGGGGTGTGGACTTTTGCTTCCAATCTACACATTTCGGTGTTATACAGAGTGTTTTTTAAAACTCACAACTCCTAGAAAATTGATGTATGGTGACAATATTCGTTCATAACTATTTCCTCTTTCGGGCAATAATAATAATTATTTTTTATTTGATAGGTAAAAGCATTTGGAAGTTTTTGGACCTCTTATAAAATTTTGATTAAATGAGCGGTTTGGGTAGAAAAAAATATTTTTTATATGTCTACATTATCTTGTCACCTATACAGGGTGTTTCATAATTAGCTGCCAACCCTGAACAGGCCGATTCTATGATCAAAACTAAGTAAAAAAGTTCATATGAACATGGGTCCGGAAATGCTTCCTAAGGGCACAGGGACCCATTGAAGAGGGAGGAATGGAAATCATTTTTTTGCAATATCTCTCAATCGCGTTGTGATAAATGAATGAAATTTGGTATACACAGCTAAATTTTGATGAGCAATTTGATGGACTAATCCATTTATTTCCACAAGGTCCATTGGGGTGGGTACGGGGGGGCCCTTGGTACTTTGCGTGTGTAACTTTTTCATCTTTGACTTTTTAACAAATTGGACAGCAAATTCCGTTTTCCCGAACTGTTTTACGTTAAAAAGGTACTCTTGTTTCAAATCGTTATCTTTAACGGTTTCTGAGAAAATCGCTCTTGAATTAATCCCACTTTGGTCAATTTCATAGTAATTTAAACAAAAAATAATAATAATAATTTTCCTTTCCTCTCTTTTCCATTTAAAGGATTAATTTTTATTTAATTTAATTTTTTATTATTATTTTTTTATTAAAATTAGATTAAATTTAAACAAAAAAATTTTTTTTGTTTAAATTACTATGAAATTGACCAAAGTGGGATTAATTCAAGAGCGATTTTCTCAGAAACCGTTAAAGATAACGATTTGAAACAAGAGTACCTTTTTAACGTAAAACAGTTCGGGAAAACGGAATTTGCTGTCCAATTTGTTAAAAAGTCAAAGATGAAAAAGTTACACACGCAAAGTACCAAGGGCCCCCCCGTACCCACCCCAATGGACCTTGTGGAAATAAATGGATTAGTCCATCAAATTGCTCATCAAAATTTAGCTGTGTATACCAAATTTCATTCATTTATCACAACGCGATTGAGAGATATTGCAAAAAAATGATTTCCATTCCTCCCTCTTCAATGGGTCCCTGTGCCCTTAGGAAGCATTTCCGGACCCATGTTCATATGAACTTTTTTACTTAGTTTTGATCATAGAATCGGCATGTTCAGGGTTGGCAGCTAATTATGAGGCACCCTGTATTACAGTACATATTTAACAAAGTGCTAGTAGTCACTGATTTTGTAGGTTGACTGTAATTTCAATTTGATCTTTAAGTCATTGTACCTGCCAATTCTTAATAAGTGTCTACTACGATAAAATATACCACATGTTACTACATTTTTCGATATGGATTCACAAGTACGACGAATTAGAGTTATTTACAACGTGCCTAATTTTATTGAAATAATTTGTAAAAACAATCAAGTACAATAAAAAATTCTGGAGATAATAGTAACAAAGTTGAGGTTATTAAATTTCGTACAACTTATTATAAAAACTGTTCAAAATGACCATCACCGTTGTTTCTACAACAAAGGTTAATTCGGCGAACAAAGTTACTGAACATACTTTGCAGTTCTTAAGGGCCATTTTTTAAAACATTTAGTGCATTTTCGATATGTCTCCACANATTAAATTTCGTACAACTTATTATAAAAACTGTTCAAAATGACCATCACCGTTGTTTCTACAACAAAGGTTAATTCGGCGAACAAAGTTACTGAACACACTTTGCAGTTCTTAAGGGCCATTTTTTAAAACATTTAGTGCATTTTCGATATGTCTCCAAAACTCAGTTCAGCGTTGGATGTGGAATCATGCACTGTTGTTTTCAGAGTGTCCCAAAGATAATAGTCGCAAAGTGTTAAATCTGGTGAACGTACATGCCGGTTAACATGAAATTATCCCTTCTACCGATCCATCGACGAGGGAATCTTTGGACATTTACAGTGAAATGTGGTGGAGCGCTATCATGCATAAACCATATGTTAGCATTGAGTAATAATCCATTCAGTCTATTGGGTAGAATAAGAGGACCAATAATAATGCTATCCCAAACAAGATCAAACTGAAATTACAGTCAATCTACAAAATCAGTGTCTATTAGCACTTTGTTAAGTATTGTAATATGGGTGGCAAGATAATGTATACATTTAAAAAATATTTTTTGTACCCAAATCGCTCATTTAATCAAAATTTTATAAGAGGCGCAAAAACTTCCAAATTGTATCACTTATCAAATAAAAAATTGTAGTCATTATTGCCCGAAAGAGGAAAAAGTTATGAACGGATATTATCATCATACATCAATTTTCTAGAAGTTGTAAGCTTTAAAAAACACTCTGTATAACACCAAAATGTGTAGATTGAAAGCAAAAGTCCACACTCCAAAAATAATCAAAATCTAATATTACGTATTCGAGTTATTTACAAAATTCCAAAAATTTTGACGAACTTTGAGGCTATCTAGCGGCTTAACGAAGCAATTTTGAATATAGATGAATTAGCCTACATCTGCCTATTTTGAGTCCACGCACTGAAAGAAATGGGCTTATTAAACTGTTTATCTAGAATAATGTGTATAGCGCATATTAAAGCTTTTATAACCAATATACAACTTTTATTAAAAAAAAGCAATCATCCCCATACTCATTATTCAATGAGTTTAACTGGAAGGTGCTTAATACACCTTATGCATCTATGAAATAAAGGTTATAATGAATTACTTATACATTATTAGGTGTTATAGACTTTATATTCCAGTTGTATAGTAGGGAAGATTTGTTGTATAAAGACCAGTATCCGAATTTGTATATAACAATTGTATTAACAGAATTATTCGTTCTTATACTGAATATGTTTCCGTTTTTAACGTGTAAAACGCATCTTATAATGGTTAAGTGATCGTCACCTCTCGGTGCATAATCGGTTATGATCGTTGTTAAGTTATATTCATAGTCTTGTAATAATAATCATATGTCAGACCCGAGAGCGAAGTGCGCCGACTCAATAAGAAACCTGGCTATTCCAGCCGCTGATTTAGGGTTCGCCGCACGAGCTCATCCCTTCTAAGATTTCAGTAGCATGCTATGCATGAAGCAGAACGGTACTCAACTATCTTATACAGTCCACTTTTATTGTCCATACATGTTCAATCATTGTCAAAATAAACACACAAAACCACAACGTCTTTATTATCTTTACTCAAGAAGAGAAAATACAACAATCGTAAAATTTCCGACAGTCCGCTGTGCATCGACTTACACACGTCTAGTTTGATGAAAATGGACAGTATATGCACATGTTTTGTGGGATACATGATCATATCGCGTTGTGTGAAATGGAAAATTATTATGTAAGTATCTAACTGTTTTATGGCTTGTAATTGTTTTGTTTTTTCAAATGTAAATCTTGTCTAAATCTTAAAAATTATTATTTTGTAGGTCCTATTAGAAATCGCTGATGTTAAGTTTTACATAAGATGGAGGAACAGAAGGTTAACGGTGACAAAGAAGAGCATGGGTATAAAGTCAATCAACCAGAGGAAATAAAATTATATGGAAAGAAGCTCAACCTTTCTGGGGATGCTTCATTCTTAAGGTGGAAGAGTTATAGTGCAAATTCTCATGTAATACAAGAAAATACGGGTGCATCGTTGCTAAGAAAATAAACTGGACAGTTTTGGGAGCGATTTGTCATCATTTTTAATGCTTAAAAGTATGTTTTATGTATGTTTACATTAGAACCTTAGCTTGTAATTACAGTTATCCAATAAAATTTCTGAAAACTTAATGACATATGTTTTTAACTCATACAGAGTATACAACAGTTTAATACATTTATTATTATAAAACTTATAACCAGTACTAGATGTTCTAATAACGATATGGAACACTTTAATAACAGTTATTGCTATTATTTCGTAAAGGGTATAAAAAACGTTGTATACTAGTTATACAATAATTTAATAAAGAATAAGGTTTATAGTCACTATGCTAGCAGTACGCGTTTTATATCCAATATTCACCTGTTTAACTGTCACATATAGTATACAATGGTCTTATAATGGCAAATAGAATTCTAATAAAGAATAAAACGCATTTCTTTCAGTGCGAATCTGTGGTCTTCCGTTGTACACGTTATTCTGGGACGCCCGGTATATGGTAATTCTAAAATATGTAACCAAACATACAACGGAAACTAGAAGTCGAAATAGATCGTTTCAATCTAATTTGCCTTGATTCCAAAATACATTCCTAATGAGTTACAGCCTATTAAATTTGAAATAATAGTATATTACAATACGACAATACGAGATGGATAATGAAAATTCCTATCGAGAATAGTATACTATTTTATTTCCAAACGCGAATTTCCGAATAAGATTGAAAATGTGCTTCAATATAATTATTATTATAAAAAAAGGAATGTATTCCGTTCTGGTTGAAATTTTCACTCTACAGTTGAAATTTGATGGTTGCTATGTTGTTGCTATAGCATAAAACAAAATCAACAAACAGGTTTTTTGCCATTTGCTGAAGTTCCTGGGCGGTTTCGAGTTTCGTTCAGGAAAATTTCTCGTTGGGTAAATATGTATCTATTAGAAACAAATTTTTAGAGCCAGGCGTTATTTATTGCAAATTTTTTAAACGTGTTCTTTCAATATAGCAAATACATTAATTAAATAAAAAAAAACACGAAATGCGAAATACCATAATATATTAATAAAATAACACAACAAAATTATTACAAAATGTAACTCGATTCGTAAATAAATAAATTATAATCCTAGAAATTTTTATACAAATTAAAACGAAGCATTGTTTAATTTTATTGCCGCCTATTATATTAAATGAATTCAGAGTAGATTAGATACCGAGCTTAGTAGAATAACTGCAGTATTAAGACTCGCTAACGATTCGATATTGAATCACGTTCTTTAAAAATTTAGAATATGTAAGAAACAACTGAGTCTTTACGAACTGTTGAATACTGTGCAATTATCTGAAGAACCCGAACGAAAATTGAAATATTTTGTCACCACATCAAGGCATACTTTGATTGAAAATCTCATCCTAGAAAGGATTTAAAATTTCCTATCCATTTATTAAAACACAAAATTATTTACCTCATATTTTTTAGTGCCCCGAAACTAATGCAACAAAATTTGGTCACAGATTCTTAAGACAAATTTAGGGGACCCGTATTTTTTATTTTTGCCAAGTGCCCCCCTATTTCGGAGTTACAGCCCCCTGAAATCTGCCCGTAAGACTAGTATTTTTATATCTCAGGAAAATGGCGAATCACGATATGCATTTAATCACATTTTGACATTTTTTCGAAAACATTACAAAAAAGTATCAAGAGACAAAAAAGTTTCTAAAGAAGAAGGGCCCCTAAGGCCGGTTTTTGGCCTAATTTATTTTTGGCTGAAAACAACTGAAAATTTTTTTTTTTAGTACCTACTAGCAGTACTGAATGGTTTCCACATTAAACGGACCAACCCCCCCCACCCTCCTTTTCCCCTCCACCCCTTAAATGCCGGAGAAACCATCGCTTATTAGAGGAATCTTTAAAGAGCTTAGAGATGCGAAAGACATTCAATTATTATGAATCTTACATTGAAGAGTTTTTTGGATCGCTGATCACGAATCTGGTCTCAGAATCACGAAATTCAAAATGGCGGACAAGAAAATTGAAATGTCTACAAAATGCATGAATTTTTTTGCAGTGGGGTTGTTTGGGTCTATGATTACGAATCTGGATTCTAACTCACGAAATCAAAATGGCGGATTCAATATGGCGGACAAAAAAATTAAAATGTCTTTAAAATGCATGAATTGCAACAATTATCTCAACGTGTATGTGTATATTGACTTCATAATCGTACTTAGCGACCCAAAAAATCCCTCAACACAATGTGTGCATTTTGAAGACATCTAACTTTTTATACTCGCCAAATGGGATACCCAAAGACACAAAAACCCTCGTGCATTTTGAAGACATTTTAATTTTTTATCCGCCATATTGAAACCGCCATCTTGAATTTCGAGATTCTGATACCGGATTCGTGATCAGCGACCCAAAAAACTCTTCATATGTAAGATTTATAGGAACTGAATGTCTTTCGCATCTCTAAGCTCTTTAAAGATTCCTCTAATAAGCGATGGTTTCCCCGGCATTTAAGGGGATGGAGGAGGAAAGGGGGGTGAGGGAGTTGGTCCGTTCAGGGTGAAAACGATTCAGTATTGCTAGTAGGTACTAACAAATTTTCTTTCGGATTTTTTCAGCCAAAAATAAATTAGGCCAAAAACCGGTCTTAGGGGCCCTCCTCCTTTAATGGCTTTCTAGCGGACTAATAATTTTTAAGAAATTTAAATATGCGACCAATATTTTTTAGCTCCAAAGGCAAGGACCCACGAAAAATTAATCAGATTCCACATGTCATAAAACCCCTGTGTACCAAATTTAGTGATTCTCGTACAACAGGGTTCTAAGATATAAAAAAAGGGATTATTCTTAGGGGGAGATTTCAGGGGGCTGTAACTCCGAAAGAGAGGGCCACTTGGCAAAAATAAAAAATACGGGCCCCCCTAAGTCTTAAGAATCTGTGACCATATTTTGTTGCATTAATTTCGGAACACCCTGTATATATTTTCCTGCACCAAAAAGAAGAAATTAAGTGTTTTTTAACACTTATTTTATCTAATCAGAAATACCTGACTCTGGGAGAGCTTGGAAAACTCTTACATTTTCAAAACATTAAAAGTAGATTGNGCACCAAAAAGAAGAAATTAAGTGTTTTTTAACACTTATTTTATCTAATCAGAAATACCTGACTTTGGGAGAGCTTGGAAAACTCTTACATTTTCAAAACATTAAAAGTTAATTGAACTATTGTAACATGTCTTCTGTTTTGTTTATCTGCCCTCCATAGAGACATAATTATGATTATTGATTTTATAAGCAAGGAGATGATACAATGTTTATTTTATTATTATATTATTACTATTTTATTGCTTTCGCCGTAAAGTTAATAATTATTAAAATCTGACTGACGTATATTTTTCATCATCAACTGAGGTATATTTTCTGAATATGAATTTAAAAAATATATACCAAGTGAGTTCATTGTAAAAACGTGATTTGTGATTAAAAGTTAATAATATGTTTTTTCGAAATACATTAATTAATACTTTTAAACACTTAAATTTTTTATTCTTTCATTCATTGGAGCAAAATACCCACCTTACAGAAGCACTAGGAAATGTCAGAAATAAATAATTACGATCCCTTTGTTACATTAAATATACATTAAAAAATCCTTTAGGCAACATCTCAAAAAAAGTTTGGTAAGAATAATTATTTAGTGAACATTTATTTAGATCTTAAATCCTCGGGATGTGCTGTGAAGCGTCATTTTGTCGAGAGTTCTCAGCAACGCTAAATTACGAGACGACATAGGACTCTGCTCTTGCAGAATTATTTTTCAAGTGTGCTTCAAATTAAGCATTATTTTAGTAGAAGCGAGTCTCTCAAAAGTTCAGGTACTTTTGTTTTTATTTTACGAAAATATTTAAGTCAACGAGTTATTTTATTCAGTTCCAAACACGTACATATGTATAGTTCTAGTTCATTAAGCCAAATGTTATTAATTTCTGAGTTATACAGGGTGTAACTTTAAGTAGGGGTCAGTCTGTCAACGTTCTGGGTATGAACATGAAGTTAAATTGCCGTTATATTATCAAGTCGAGTGATAAATAGTTTTTTACTTTGATTCTTCACATTGCCACAGGGCAGCGTAAACCGAGCCACCCGGAATTAGCGTAGTAAGTTGTATCAGTGCACTATCAGTGTTGCCAGTTGATTTATTTAAATTGTTAACTGTTAGAGACCATGGAAAATAATGTAGGAAAACAGATTGCTTTTGCACGGCTTAGCGACGTGTTATTTTAAAGTCACCATATTTTTTTGATATCAATAAGGACCTATTGTTATTAAAAAAATTATCAATTGTTTCTTAAAAAATGAAATTTTTTACATGATTTATTAACTAATTTTGAAATATTAATTAATATTGGTAGATATGTTATTAATCGCTAATAAAACAAATTTGTTTTGAAATAACTATTTCTGAAGTTTTAAAAACCGTACAAAACTAAAATATAAATATAAATACTTAGTAGGTAATCTGGTAGATATAAAATATATTATTTCAATGGCTTCAAGTTTATACAAATAATTATGTGTTACTATTTTTTAAGCAGTGTATGTATTTAATTTAGGAGATTCTAACTTCTGTCACTGCGTAAAGTGGATAGGGACGCATTTAGAAAATTAAAACAGGTAACATTAAGAAGTTGTGAAATTCTAAACAAAATTCAATATATTTCTACTCTTTTTTTTCTTATTCAAGCACTTTAACAGTCAGTCGGTGCTAGACATATTAAATTAATCCAAAATAAACGAAACATCACAAAATGAAGCCGTGAACAGTTTTAAATTTAAACAGAATACAATCCTATTCCAAACGCTTACGAAAGACCATGGAGATTAGCCTTCGCTTCAGTTAACGTTGATCTGTCGTCTCTGAAAAGTCGCTACTGCCGGTTGACTTCACACCTGGTATGATATGACGGCATGGTAAACCAACAGAAAACAAACAAATGACCGATTACGTAATTAATTTCCTTACATTTTTATTTTAGTTTCCACTCAGTTCGGTTTACGAGAAGGTGTTTGTGAAGTGTTTTTGTGTAGTGTAAATTATCACCTTATTTTGTGTATGATATGAAAAAGCTTGTACATAAATCAAAAGACTAGATATGGTTAGAGCCAACTTTTTATCAGGAGAAAACGATGCTGTTGCAAGATGGACGACGTTATCAGATAGATGGATTATCCTGACCGACAAGTACCGAATAAGAAAATATTTGTAAGATTGGTTCGCCATTTAAGAGATTACTTTGAACGCTATTACGTTAATGATGGACGTGAACAAACCCAAAGAGTCAGAAACTTAGATTCAGAAATTTTAAACGCCGTGGAAGAGGATTTTGGTACCAGTAGTAGAAGATTAGGTACAATATTTGAAGTATGTCATATGCTGTAAAAAGCAAGTAAATAGATTATTTATTTATTTTTGGGTATTTCATTTGCCATTATTTATTTATTACGGATCTAACAATAATACATACTGTAGTTCCCAAATGTGCATGCGTTGAGACTAACGCGTGCCGTTTGAGGTCACACTAACTTGTCCAGCGGCGGGGTATGAAAATTACTAAAAAAAGCTTTAAAAAATCATTACTGAATTTGAGAAAACAAACTTACGATACGTGTTTCTAAAAGTCAAAGGTAGCCTCTGTATAAATATGACCCCCATTCACCCTGTATAATGACTTGTATGTACAGGGTGTAACGTAAATGTTTGGCCAAGCTTTAGTTGTGGATTCCAGGTAAGAAATTAATAAACAAAATGTACATAAATACACTTTGCATGAAATCCACTAAAAATGAGTTTATTTCATCGAGAATGACAAATTTGATTCTGACAATGTTTTTGATTTTCCTCATTTCCCATTTCTTAACAATTTGTTTTGTAATTCGCGTCATTATTTCTATTATTAAATGAGATACACAATTAAATTAAATATAAGTTTATTATAAAAATTTCAAATAAACAAGACGTATCAATACTAAAAATAAAAAAATCATTGACAGTATGTCTAAACAACTTAGAAACTATCAACCCCTACATGTCACCCTTAATGTCACTGAAAATCTAAGAATATGCTCAGAGAAGTATGGAACGATATCGAAAATTTTTAACGTTCAGTTTACAAGTGTTCCAGTTAAATAGCATCAACTTATTTTTAATTTTATCGACTTTTTCGATGAGTTATAAAGTACAATGGAAAACTTCTTCAAAACGAATCAAAGACTTTGATATTACGAAATAAACAAAGAAGTTCAACTTATCTAAAGCTCGCTGTTGTGAACAAACGGAATCAACTACAATTCGTTATAAAACTATTTAAGGAAAATGACTGGGAAAGACCCATTTAGCCAATGACCATGCCAAATTAAATCCAGATAGGAAGCATAAAAACTGTATACCCGGACAGCTTAATTTATTTTATCTGTATTCTTTAAATTAGTTTCCTTGTAAAGGGCTGTTTAGTAGATAAATTTGGTTCTTGTTTATCCAGAAGTTTTCCACACATGCACTCGTGGGTACGACGTATCAAATATAGTTTATTAAGACATATATGTATTTGTTGTATGTCTGCTAAAACTTTTAAAATGTAATTATTCATTTTCATGTTCGGTCAAAGTTGTCATTTATTTGATTCTGGATAGTCCTGGATATAAAGTTTGCGACGAATTTCTTTTGATGTCATCAAAATTTTTGATTTACAACGTAAATGTATTAGAATTATGTCTGGAATAAAATACAGAGAGGATTGACGGGAGCACTACAAACTGCTAAATATTCTTATAATGCCGTCAGTTTACATACTTGAATGCCTCATTTATATTAAAAATAATCAGAATAGATTTGTTCGACAAGAAAATTTTCATTCTCACAATACAAGAGCGACATACAATATTAGGCCAAAATTTCATAGATTAGTGAAATCCAAAGATGGCACAAATTATTTTAGCATTAAATTCTTTAATAGACTTCCATGTGAGATTCGATCACTAAATTCAGACTGTTTTAAGGCCAGAATTAGAAAATATCTTAAGAGAAAAGCGTTTTACAATTTTGACGAGTTCTTTGCTGACCAGTTTTCGTAATTTCGTAATTTTACTGTTTTGCTGTTTACGTTATATTTATCTGAATGTGTTTTTCAGTTTTAGTGTAGTATTGCTTATACCGGGTGTCCCATTTCAAAAAATATACCTGAATATCTTCAGTTCAGGGCTTAATGAAAACAGTTTTCAAATAAAAGTTGTAGGGTTTTGAGGGCGACATCTAATGGTGACCTTGACCACGACTTTCAAGGTCAAGTTGATTTTTTCAAATTTAAACATATTTTTGACACCAGAAATGAAAAGAGCAGAAAATTTTACATCCGACTATGACCTTGACCAATCAAGGTCATTTGAAGGTCATTTTAGTTTTTGTTGCAAAATTCTACTTTTGAGACTAGAAATGAGAAGAGTGAGCCATTTCACGTCTATCTATGACTTTGACCCTGACTTTGACCGTCACGGTCATTTCAAGGTCAAGTTAATTTTTCAAATAGAAGCCGGTATCTTTCAGACCAAAATAGAAAGTGCGGAGAATTTTGCTTCCGGATATAACCTTGATCATGACCTTCAATTTCAAAAGTCATTTGAAGGTCATTCTAGTATTTTGCAGGTAAAACTTTAATCTTGTTCATATTTTTCTTTTTGATATGTGGGGCTCGCCATAATTTTCCAGAATACCCATTAACCCTTTGCGGCATGCATTTTTTAATCAAATGTTTTTGAACTCAGACCAGCTCAGAATTTAGTAATACATAGTTAAATCCGATACGGTGGATCCAATATGTCGAATACTCGGCTCGACCTTGAGTTTTAACGCAGGTTGAAACATTTTCAAAGTGTTAATCCATATGAATATTAAAAATGTTTACCAAAAATTGGTCGGCCATATTGGATTTGAATATTTTCGAATTCTGACTTCATATTCGCGATCAACGCCCTCAAAAACCCCTGAGTACACTATTCGGCAAGACGGAAATTAATTTTGCAACAAAAAACTAATATGACATTCAAATGACCTTCAAATGCCCTTGAAGGTCATGGTCAAGGTTATAGTCAGATGTAAAATTTTCTGCTCTTTTCATTCCTGGTGTCAAAAATATGTGTTTCCATTTGAAAAAATCAACTTGATCTTGGAATGACCTCGAGGGTCAAGGTCACCATTAAATGTCCCCCTCAAAACCCTACAACTTTTATTTGAAAATTTTTTTCAATAAGCTCTTAAGAGATATTCACGTGTATTTTTTAAAATGGGACACCCGTTATGTTGTATCTTTCGTGTTTTTCTTTCTTTGACTTGTGTAAACATTTTAATGTATCAACACCAATAAATGATTTGATTTGATTTGAATAATCTGAAAACGGCGTCCTTTTAGCACTGATTTTAATTTCGGAAATAAGAAAAATTCGCAAGGAGCCAGGTCTAAAGGGTAAGGAGGGTGAGGGAGGACAGTAATCTGATTAACAAATTGACAAAGCTGAATGTGTGAACGCATTGTCGTGGGACAAGAACCATCAGTTATTTCGCCACAACTCTGGTCTCTTTTAGTGGATTTTTTACGTAACCGTTGTAAAACGCCTTGTTGGTACACACGGTTCACTGTTTCACCTTGAGGTAAGAATTCAAACTATAGAATTCTATTGAAGTTGAAAAAATCAGTGAGCATTACCTTGATATTTGATCCATTGCGATGATTGAACGTTTGTCTCAATGTCGCAGCCGTAAACCCAGCATTCATCTTCCGTTATGATCTTTTGAATGAATGTTTCATCGCCATTGGATTGTTTAAAGAATTGCCGACAAACGTCCATACGATTTTCTTTCTGTTGTTCGGTCAACAAACGAGGAACAAAATTTGCTGCAACTCCGTGCATGATCAATTTTTCAGTCAAAATTTCATGGCAATTGAGAGCTAACCTCTTCAGCAATTTCTCTGACAGACAATCGGCGACAATTTTATAATTTTCCGCTTAGTATATTATATTATTAAAAAATGTAATGATGACCAATTTATAGGATTAAAAAGATAATTTCTTTAGATTTAAAGTTGGTTTAGGAATTACTTATCTATATTTACTAATATTTTTTCTATAATCACACAAAACTGAAAACACATATTGTTAAGATTTACAACGAAAGTTCAGAGGTAGACGAATATCGAGTAAATAACATTAAACAAGCAGCTTTACTGAATTTTATCTGTATTATTTATCTAGGGTTTCCTCTAACATATACAGTTTTTGTTGATGCAAGGATCATAACAAGCTGCGAGAACGGAACAAATTGCGTATTTCCACAGCTGTGCCGCAACCTATCCTTTTTGTTTACATTTCAGAAATGGTTAATTTTTTACTAACCCTACTAATGAGAACTTCTGACAAGACTATCGTCACGTATTTGTAATATGTCACCAAGACTTAGCCCTCCGCTTATTTTTAACACCCTAATCAGATAATTCGAGAACGAAAAAGAAATGCCTTCCAAAAATTTACTTTGTTATTGTGGTTCTTCACTTTGTATAAAAAAAACTATTAGAATTGTATGAAATTCATGTAATCATACAACAGAAAAAAAATATTTCAATCAAACTTAATTTCTATGCTATGTATAATCTACTTTTGTGTTTACAGCAGAAAGTATTATTTTTTAATTATAGCACCCTGTGTTTTGGAAACAAAGCCTTTGTCAACAAATTTTATACGAACTAACCCAATACTTTTATTGTCCATGTTTATAGACATATTATTTTTTTTATTATGGGGTATTCCTCAGCAAATGAACATAAGCAAGTTTTTTCTATGCATATCCCGTATATACGTGTGTAACTTTGAGTGATAGTCATTTGCAGAGGTTACCTTTGACCTTTAGACACACGCACCAAAAAACTTGGAATTTTTTAACCTTTTTTAAATAATTTTACTACACCGCCTCTGGACAAGCAAGTGTGATCTTGAACACCGACTCGTGTTAATCGCAGCGCATGCACAATTGAGAAATGGGCAGTGCATTGTTGTCAAATATCATAATTTAAAGGAAAGATTACACAGGCTGACAAAATTTCAAAAAAAAAATTTCCAGAGATCAGACACTACGCTTCCGAAGGCATTTGGCGCGCTGAATCCGAATCTGGCCTCAGAATTGATCCATCACCCTATGTTTCCGAGATATTTTAACCTAAAAGTGCAAAAAACACGTACTTTTGCTATATTCAAGGTTATGTAACTTGGCGAAAAAAATTTTTTTCTTAAAACTGAAAACANAAAAAAAAATTCAATCAAACTTAATTTCTATGCTATGTATAATCTACTTTTGTGTTTACAGCAGAAAGTATTATTTTTTAATTATAGCACCCTGTGTTTTGGAAACAAAGCCTTTGTCAACAAATTTTATACGAACTAACCCAATATTTTTATTGTCCATGTTTATAGAAATATATTATTTTTTTTTATTTTGGGGAATTCCTCAGGCAAATGAACATAAGCAAGTTTTTTCTATGCACATCCCGTATATACGGGTGTAACTTTGAGTGATAGTCATATGCAGAGGTTACCTTTGACCTTTACACACGCACCAAAAAACTTGAATTTTTGAACCTTTTTTTAAATAATTTTACTACACCGTCTCTGGACAAGCAAGTGTGATCTTGAACACCAACTCGTGTTAGTCGCAGCGCATGCACAATTGAGAAATGGGCTATGCATTGTTGTCAAATATCATAATTTAAAGGAAAAATTATTAAAAAGCAAATTTCAAATCACCCTCCATCTAATATCGTCTTCTTGCAGCAGAATCGGTTTGTTCGATTAAAAAGTAATCGTATCAACTCTCTCTTGATTCGTATACAACAAAAACTCAAAAACTTGAAGACGAAAACACAATAATACACTGTACCGTCATTTAACACTGAAATAAATAACTTTATAAGGTTATACACTTACACCACACAAAGACACTATACGAACACCCTTTCACAAAACGATAAAGTCGAATATTAAAATAAAAATGTAACAGATTATATATCCGGCCAATCCCGTTTCGCCGAATTAATGTGGCAGTTCTTTTTAGCGCGTTTAGCGAAGATATTACAGAACAGCGGAGGCTATTCTCCGTTGCCCCCACTTCGTAAGCGTTAAATATAAAATGTTCAGGTTAATTTTCTTGCTATTTTATTTATTTTGGTTTAATTTATTATGTATATCACCAATTTACTGCTGAAGTGGTTGAAGATTAAAAAATAAACACATAATGTTTATAAAAAATTAAAAAATAATAATTATGTTAGTTTTTTAAAACAATAAAAATAATTCTTTTAAAACACAAATTAGTTTTTATTGACATTTTATCTACATACCAATATTGGTTCAAACGTAATAAATCATGTAAAAATTAAAAAAGATTTAAGAATATTTGTTTAATGTTCAGCGCCTCGTCCACAGTAACATGAAAATATAATATTTCTACTGCCCGTAAAAAAGTTACACCCTGTATATCAAGAAATATCATTGACACCTTTTAAACTCTTTCAAAATACNGGATTCAGCGCGCCAAATGCCTTCGGAAACGCAGTGTCTGATCTCTGGAATTTTTTCCTTGTTGGCCTGTGTTATTAAAAAGCAAATTTCAAATCACCCGTCGTGTGGTACTGCCCTTTGGGCTAATCCATCTGATATCATCTTCTTGCAGCAGAATCGGTTTGTTCGATTAAAAAGTAATCGTATCAACTCTCTCTTGATTCATATACAACAAAAACTCAAAAACTATTAAAATAAAAAGGTAACAGATTATATATCCGGCCAGTTCCGTTTCGCCGAATTAATGTGGCAGTTCTTTTTAGCATGTTTACATCTCGTCATATCTTAACACCTGCATCATCGGCGGTGCATTATTCTTAAAGAGAAGATATTACAGAACAGCGGAGGCTATTCTCCGTTGCCCCCACTTCGTAAACGTTAAATATAAAATGTTCAGGTTAATTTTCTTGCTATTTTATTTATTTTGGATTAATTTATAATGTATACCACCAATTTACTGCTGAACTGATTGAAGATTAAAAAACAAAACATGCGCTGCTTAAAAAACAGTAACACATAATGTTTATAAAAAATTAAAAAAAATAATTATGTTAGTTTTTAAAACAACAAAAATAATTCTTTTAAAACACAAATTAGTTTTTATTGACATTTTATCTACATACCAATATTGGTTCAAACGTAATAAATCATGTAAAAATTAAAAAAGATTTAAGAATATTTGTTTAATGTTCAGCGCCTCGTCCACAGTAACATGAAAATATAATATTTCTACTGCCCGTAAAAAAGTTACACCCTGTATATCAAGAAATATCATTGACACCTTTTAAACTCTTTCAAAATACTTATAAAATAATGGTCTACTCACAGTTGAATATAATTTGCCTGTAGGTCATTTCAATATTAGTAACCTCAAACACCGGATAGTATTATATACGAGTACTTCAAAGTTTTCTTTATGTCGTGTAAGTTTATAATAGATTAGTGGTACTTTTATCCGGTAAATCGTTTGTAAACTAACAGGTTATCCTGAAGGATTTAGGTGTGAAATATATCACTATAAATGCGACGTCGCTAATTCTTGGGATCTCGGTGAGGTTTAGAGGGTCACTAGATTGCAGCGGTAATGTTAATTCCTTCTCTTTAAAAGATTTAGCTAAGCAAAATACGTGTTTTATGAAAACAGGTTTTGAACGTTAGAGAATATTTAGCGGGATAAATTAAATTATTAATAATCCGTAGTTTTTTAGTTTGCTACTACTGATCAATGAGATCATCCCTAAGTTTTATTTACTTATTTAAGCAACATCCGTCTTACAAGCAGCAACCCAATTACCGATAAAAATTTATGAAATAAATATTGTATGAATGAATGAAATGAAATAAATCTTGTATGATATCTTCCTATGGATGGTGGATAAAAAATAAAACAGAAAAAAATCGACATTCAGCAAACTAATGATCAGTATATCTATAGATTGCACTATTTTCGATGGCAGTCCAGTCTCACACTCTAATAAACATAGAAAAATCAATGACAATTCCCGTGTCAGATTTTCAAAAAAGAAAAATTTTCTAGTTACAGTTACAAATAGTCACTTTCTTTACATCTTCGCGAAATTTCATCTCTTTCGTTAAATTAACCTCTTGGAGTAGAACTGATTTAGATTGATTGATATCTTAGATTTTTAGATCTCGTAATTACTAGGAGCTATGAAGCACACTTATCTTAAATGATTGAAATTGATTATGGTTTAGAAAAATAAAAATAAAAAATCAGTAGACTGTGCATAGAAGCAAATGAACATCGTATCAAATTAATTGAACAACCACGCAACCAAATCCACGAAAAGTGGATTGTAGTGATTAAATGTCAAACATCGAATTTCAGGTAACAAGAACTTATAGTGGCTCTAATTGAGAGAAAAATGTTATATTTCTATTTCAAGTGCAATACTGAAAAGTATGATTGCTTTTAGGATTAAATAAATAAGCTAAATAGGAACAAAGCGTAACATAATATCATTATTATCCATTTAGAAAGAGAAACGAGAATATTATCCCTAATCACCTTAAACGATATAAGAAAATGGATACTAAAGTTCTGCTCTATAATTCTGCAATAAAGTTCTTAAACATTCTTAATACTCTTACTCGATTCCCGGAAAAAAGTGCATTTAGCGTTTTGTTGTCCGAAACGAATGAAAGTTACTTCAAAGATAGTGGATGAAAATAAACAGATCAAGATAATTTTAGTACACTTCATTAAATAATTCCTTCTATAAAACAAAAGGTAATATTGTCATTTCTTAAGATACAAGTATTGCAAATAAATTTTGTATTTATTTTTTTAATTTGTTTGATTTAGCTTAATACATTTTAAAATGGTGTAAAAAACTGCGAGAATAACAATTTTTTTGGGGTAGCCGAAGGTGAACATTGCTAATATCTTATAATTAATAGAAGTTGTTATGACTCTTTGAAACAGTCAGTTCTTTTATTTTTTTTCTATTTTTTTGACAATGATTATGAAGAAGCGTAAACTTTTTTAACTCTAACAAATATATTTACCTTTTTCAATTTTCTGCTGTAGTTATTAGTTTTTGCGGATATTATATTTTTTACTATTTAAACGAACTTATCGTAATGTAGTTCTGCTAAACAACATTTGGAGGTTTCAGAAGGTAGGTACAAGATAAAGAATGGATTAAATTAGTTAATACCCATATACACCCCTTTCACAAATAATAAGTAATAACTATAGTAGAGAATTGAAAACCATTTTTCTCTGAAACGATGCATCTTAGGAAAATACAAGATTTATGTCTCTTTAACAGAAAATAAACTGACGTTTTAAAAACTGCCTGTGTTCTCTCAAAATTTCTGCTAATGAAATATTACTAAAGACTGTGACTGTTCATGTATCGTTAGCAACCTTTACGTTTAAGGTTTAAGGTAAAATATAAACATATGTTCTGGGTATTTTCTGGGTACCCTAAAAAACTCCCTCCATCAAATTTCATTGAAATATCTTAAAAAGTAATGGATTTATTTTAAAAAATAATTGCTATTTTTATTCAAGGCAACCACCCTTGACGTCATTAATATCCGGATACTCTGAAGCTTGGACCATGCTTTGTGTAAACTCTTATTACATATTTTTAAATGTCTTACTTTTTCCTAATTAATCGGTGCAATTAAAAATCGGTACATGTAAAAATTGTTTTATTTTGTTTCATGTCATCCTGCTTTCTGAATTTTAACTGTTAGTAAGGAGTATTAGATATTTCTCTCCTCGGAAACAGCTTGTTAACAACTTGTAACAAGAGGTTTTTACCACCAAATACATTAGACACAAAAATTAAGGGATATTAAAAAAGTCCCAAATTTTTGGGTGATTCTCAACTTGGAAATAATTGTAAAGAGATTAAAACAAAAGAAAGTTGAAGCTTCAAGTTTCTAGTTTTCGGATCTGGAGGTTAAGGTTTTTTTAGCAGCAACGGTTTTGAGTAACCATAAAAACCGATGAAAAACATTTTTTCCAAATTTTTGTTGGTCTTTAAAAAGGTCTATGGATTTCAATAATTTCACCATAAATCTTTTAGTTAATTTAATTCCCTTCAATTTGAGTGATTCCGGAGCCCTGTACGACGATTTGTTGCTGAGTTATTGTTATTCAAAGAAAAAAAAAATCATTTTTGACTTTGGTAATCAATTACTTACAATAAAAACAAGTAAGGTTTTGAAAACTGTAAAGTATTTTGTACAAGTACCAAATATTGGTCTTTCGTAGAAAAAAATTTTCGAAATAAAAATGTTGGTTGGAAAAATTTAAAAAAATGTATAATTAGAGATATTTTAATTGCTTGGTATAACATTGCAAATAATGGATAAACCAAAGATACTGACTAACTTTGCAACCAAAATGTCCTAAAGAAACCCTGTCAGTTTCAAAGCGCTTCGATTTTATTTCCTAATGCCCGGAATGTTTAAATTTGTCGTTTCTGCTGAAAATCAATGTAACTAGTAATTTTTCACTTTTTATTCATTTTTTAAGTTGAAACTGTTTTTATAGCAATAAAAAATAGTAAAAATTCAAAATTTGTGGAATGAAATACAGAGATCCATTTTAATTTTTTTTTAATTAATTTTTAAATTGACATTTAAAACTAAGGCTAAGGTCAAAAAAATCAACCAATATATTTTTGACGATTGTCGATGTCAAAAACATTTTTTTTCAATTTTTTTACAGTTAACGTTTTTTGATGAATAAAATATGAATTATTGTTAAATAAACATTTTCAACTTAAAAAAAAAATTAGTGAAAAGTGAAAAATTGGTCGTTACATTGATTTTCAGCAATAATGACAAATTTAAACATTCCGGGTACTAGAAAAAAAAATCGAAGTGCTTTGAAACTAACAGGATTTCTTTAGGACACTTTGAGGTTGTAAAGTTACTGTCCATATCCTTGGTTTATCCATTATTTGCGAAGTTATGCCAAGCTATCAAATATCTCTAATTATGCAATTTTTTACCTTTTTTTTCAAAACAAAAATTTTTTTTATCAATAATTTGCATGTCATCTAGAAATGTATTGCTTTTACTACTAGATACACAATATACTCTTTAGCGATTATTTCACGTGTGAAATGTGACACGAAGAAATATAAAATGTTAAAACTTTAAATGGACATGAGATATTACAGTGCTGAAAAGAATAAAAATTATGTTAATATTTTCGTCAAAAAAATGATTAGCGGGATATCTGTACTTTCACTCAAATATAGGTACTCCTTAAATAAATTCTTCACGTAAATTCGTATTTGGTGCACTTGTACATAAATCATAGTAAATGTCCTCATTACCGAGTGATCCCACTCTTTTTCATATCCAGATGCATTGTCTTTGTTCCCATTGTCCCATTAGGTTATCTCGTGACCGTGGTGGATGGCAGTATGGCGTATGGTGTGCTTTGATGGAATTACAATATATTAAGTCGATTAATATTTGGTTAAATAAACGGATAGGTTAAATTGTTATCTATAATTACGCATTTGTAACGTACAATATAGGTCATGGCAATCTATTCGTCCGATCAGTTCACCAATTTCTTTAATCGAGACCTAAAATATTGTCTCTAAAACAGATCTGTGTAGAAACCACTGTGTCAGCTTAGTAGTTTATGACTTTAATACAATAATATTTAAATTAAAATTTAAAGAGTATATAAACCAAGTCTGAGTAAAAAATTACTAAATAATAGTTCAATTTAAATCATATTAGAGAAAAAGTCAACTCTAAATTGGTTTTATATACTCAGAATACAGTCAAAAGTCACTCAATTGACATTATACCAGTAACTCGGATTTGAATAAAACTAACTCATTTCTGATGCAATAGTTTCACTCAGTTGTATTCGTACTAATAGAGTGAAAATTTTACTTAATTGGGTGTGGACAGAAATTGATGCATTATTGATTTTAATTGAGTGAACTTTGAGTCAAATTTTTTTACAGTGTAATGCCACAATTATCTAAGTTTTTAATATATTAGTTGTTTTCCTTTTACAGAATTTTTGTCTTAGCTAACTTCTAGTTTCCTTAGATAATCTTAGCTGAACTAACTTACAAAATAAACAAGAAAAATGTCATGAACTTAGTTTAAGTTTTGATTCTGTCAAGCGATAATTATAATTAACCTTGTTTTTTCAATTTTTTTTTTTACTAGAGGCTAAAGGCATTGATATATAGATAGGTATTATTAAACTAAACTAGGATTAAATAAGTGATACATATATATCTCAAAAATGAATTATATGGATACAGTGGTGATGGTTAATTAATGGAATAGATACATTCACATTTTTTTTATATGTAGGATACGTTATTAGAAAATGAAGATAGCAGCAGCAACACATCTTCAGACAGCTCTGATGATGAAAATGAAAGGAGACAAGTTGTCCGTTTACAAAACTATGTCGAAAGTGTAATTGTTAAATATGACGATAACGAATTTCATACACATTTTAGAATGTCTCGACAAACTGCTCATTTTATAATAGGTAATTAATAATTATTATTTTCAAAATGTTCTAAAAATGTTTATCTTTTTATTTTAACAATAAATGATCTTTTTTTTAGACAATATAACAACGGCTAGAGTTCTACCAGCTCATTCATATGGAAGACAAAAAATACTGCCTAAAAAAGCGTTCTTGATGTCTTTATGGTACATTTCAAATAATGAAACTTTTCGTCAAACATCTGACATATTCAATGTTACCAAAAACTCCGCTCATAGAATTGTGAAAAAGATTATGAACTACTTAGTTTATACTCCAGGCAAACAATACATAAAATGGCCTACTGCTGAAGTGGCTGCTAAAATAGCTGAAGAGTTTTACAAAAAAGGAAAATTTGCTGGAGTAATTGGAGCTATAGATTGTAGTCATATACGTATAAAAAAACTTTTAGATGATCAAGAAGTTTTCTGTAATAGAAAAGGATATCACAGTATTCTTCTTCAGGGTATTTGTGATGATAAGAAGAGATTCATAGATATTTGTTGCGGGGAGACAGGATCTTTTCATGATGCCAGGTGCTTAAGACGTTCAACAATATACGAAAAATGCCAAAATAGAGAGTTCCCACTTGACTACGATGATTTACAGATACAGCAAGAGCATGGAGATGAAGAGGCAGGAGTTAATAAAAGAAATGCCATTTTCCAGCAGCTGTTTGCATAAATTTGAATGTAATCTTTTTATAACTTAAAACTTTTATAACTTAAGGTATTTATTAATAACAATAAAATAAACAGAGTATTTATTGACAAATGGAGTATTTATTAACAAAAATAAAATATATTCTACACGAAAGATATAGGTACTATGTAACAACTTTACACAGCCGTTGCGTAAATATGTATTAAAGATTTTTTTAATGTGATATACTCTTCTAAAGCTTTTACTTTTCTTTCTTCTAATTCCATTTTTTCCATAATTTTCATCTTCCGATCAAATTGCTCATCTTTCTTTTCCTGCCTCAGCCGCTTTTCTTCTTTCTGTGTAATTGGCTTACGTTTTCGTTTTTTACATTTTAATTCTGTACACACATTACTGGAATCAGACAATAAAATTGTTTCGCATGAGGGACCCGGGTCATTACATACACCATTTTCGTTTGTTCTACATTAATCGGTATTTTCATTTTCTTTATTATTTTCTGAGACTCTCCCTAAATCAACTGTATGCAAACTACAATTACTTGGTTTTGATCCCAAAATATTATCAATACTTTCATAAAAATAAAAACCTGAGGGTCCTCTACCTTTAATATCTTTAGCTTTGTTGTAAGATTGTACTAAATTGCTCCATTTTTTTTTACATTCTGCATTTGTTACTTCATGTTTAGCACTAAGTAAATTGTTTCGTATATTGTCCCAACCACGTTTCTTCATCTTCGGATTACGATGTATTAAATCTTCATAATGGCTTTCAACGGATGCTATCAAAGAGAGTGTTTCATTATATTCCCAAATATGCCTGTGTGCTGATGATTCTTCTCTGAAATTTTGCTCTTCAGATTCCCTATGTTGTTGTGACTGCCGTTCACAGTCACTGTCGGTTATTTGGTCACCTGCGTTTTCATTTTCACTATTATGCACAACAATCTCCTTAAGATAGGATGATCGTTGATTGTGCTCTACTGCAATATTACATGAATCTTTTGATACATCTAATTGTTGATCATTTTTACATAGGTCCAGAACTTCTTGAGCATAATACAAGTCATCTATAAAAACAAAATAATGTAAAAATACCTATAAATATTGAAGCAGTGTTTTTTTTCTTACTGTTAAGTCTTCCAGCTTCTTCTATAGACACATCTATAGTATAATTTTTATTATCTGAAGGATCTAATAAAGTCACCAACATTTTTTTTTTTTCACAAAATATAAAAAGAACTTAACCTCTCCCTCTATGCCGTTGCCGGTTGAGAGACGAGTATGACGTATTTTAGAAACTTAGCCAAGATTCTTACTTTAAGACGGAAATTCGGTAGAATTGGCGTAGGTAAAGGGGGAGGTAAATAGCTTAGTTAATCTTAAAATAAGAAAGTAAAAGGAACAGTCGATTAGGAGATTAAGTAAGATTATCTTAGGTTAGCTAAGATTTGTGGTAAAAGGAAAACAGCTATTGTTTTGAGTGTGTCACTACATTTCATGAGCTATTCTTTAGTATTTTCTTTCACTTCTTACTTGGACCCAAAGACAACACTGTTCCTTTTTCAGTTTAAATTCATTAAAAAAAGGCTTGGGGCGAGACGTCACCCCATAGAACAGCGAGCGACTAGTAAATATAATCTGCGTTAGTGGTCATGTAGTAGATACTACTAATAAAGTCGGCGGTTTAATTAACGCGGGCCGGACCCCACAAAATTCATTTTGCGCCAGGAAAGCGGTATATATTCAAAGTTTCCGCGGCGGATAAAGTAAGTATCAAATGATAAATGTCCGGTGTGCAAACGGCCGATAGCGAATGCGGTCCGGCCATAAAACTCTCTGGCTTTATCGCTAAAAATACTGGTCACTTGCGCTCGCTCCAATGAGCAGGGCCCTTTGTATATGTTATTTTATTTAAGTGCTTATTGTTGCGGCGCCCCAACCTCCCACATCGGGAGAAAGACTAACAGTTACCGCATCGCTACACTTTAGTTTTATGGTCGTTTTTAAAGGAAAAACACGCGGTGAAAATTCATTTTGTGAAGTTCCCCATGGCGTGTCTCATTTACGGCAGATAATACTCGTAGTACAAAGACGTAGTTACATAAATTATTTAACTGATAACTGCCAGAAGTTTAAATTAAAATTCTGTTAAAATTTGTTATGTTACTGTAAAACTGAAAAAAAAAAACAATGCTTGATTAAATGTACAAACGTTTCATTTTCAGGTTACCATCCAGAATCCAGGTTACCTCAGAAAGTATTAAAAATAGGGATCCGAATTCGCGAATCTGATATTCATGATTATCAGAAATTTTATACCTTCATTTGTTTTCGTATTTACAGGGCGCTATTATTATTTTTTTATGTTATTATTTTTTAATTTTCAACTACCTCAGTTTCTCTGTTGTTGAATGAGTTAGAAACAAAATAAACATGAACTTTTTTGTGGTGAACTTTTTAGAACTGATTGGTTATATTAGTTTTTATGGCCGTTGATTAGCGAAGCAAATTTTTTTTTAATGGCAATTAAGTTTTGCCATGAACTAGAAATATAGAGAATTATTCTGCTTTCCAATATTTTTTTTAAACGTCATATATACAGGGGCTAATAGAACAAAAAACTAATAATATTTTTCTTAAGATCATGCAGGTAAGCTTACCGTCTTTTGTTTTTAAGACATATAGGGCGTCAAATACTATTTTTTTGAATAAAATTATGTATAAGATGTAAAAGAATGAAGCTACCCTCGAAGTATGGCCCATTCGCTTCCGGACATCCTATATACCAAAGAATAGAAGGCTAAAAACTGATCACACTAAGTTAAGGTAAGTGTAAATATACAGGGCTGGAAAATCCACATGGTCCATCTGCCTTTACATAAGAGCGACAAAGTAAAGTAAAGAAATCCGTACGATAGACAAGGATGGCTATAGTGAAGACGTTTCATAATCTGAATAGTCACCGCCCATTTCGGGTTAGAAGTGGGAGTGACTATTCAGATTATAAAACGTCTTCAATGTAACCATTCTTGTCTATCGCACGGATTTCTATAATTTACTTTATCGCTCTCACGGCCGATGTACCATGGGGACTTTCCGAACCTGTATAATAATATGTATATAAATATATTTAAACATAGAATTCTCACGTTTCCATGAATTTATATTTTTGAAGTATGTATGTACATATTCAAACACAAAAGCAAATTTGTGATAAATAACGAGTATCATAACGTCAATACCAGACAAAAGCATAATTTTCATGTACCATTTGCACGATTAAATTTAACTACACGTTCTCCAAACTTTGTAGGGCCTAAAATATCTAATTGTTTACCTGAAGAACTAAAAATGTAAATAGTGAGTTTTTATTCAAAACAAAATTAAACAGTATACAAGGTGTTTGGAAAAGTTGTTACAAAATTTAAGGGGGTGAAAGTAGAGCCAAAATAGTAAAAAAAAGTCTATAAACATTGGCCCTCCGGAGCACCGTTACTGAGATATGGCTCTCCAAAGGGGTCTTATCATTTGGATATTTTTTAAAATAACTTAAGAAAGTTATTTTAAAAAATGATGATCGTGGAAGTATTGGAAAAAGACAACGCTTTGCCAGAAGAGAATGTGTGGTTTCAGCAGGACAGTGCTCTACCACATTATGCCGTAGTTGTACGTGATTTTCTTAATCAAAACATTGCAAATCACTGGATAGGACGCAGAGGTTCAATAGGGTGCCATTTAAAGTTTAAGGGCATTTTACACCCCCGCCTAAGGGATAGCTTTCAAGACACCAAAATTTACGCCATCACTTGTCCCCTTTGAAATGAAAACTACACTGAAAGAAATGGGCTTATTAAACTGTTTACAACTTTTATTAAAAAAAAGCAATCATCTCCATACTCATTATTCAATCAGTTTAACTGGAAGGTGCTTAATACACCTTATGCATCTATGAAATAAAGGTTATAATGAATTACTTATACATTATTAGGTGTTATAGATTTGTTGTATAAAGACCAGTATCCGAATTTGTATATAACAATTGTATTAACAGAATTATTCGTTCTTATACTGAATATGTTTCCGTTTTTAACGTGTAAAACGCGTCTTATAATGGTTAAGTAATCGTCACCTCTCGGTGCATAATCGGTTATGATCGTTGTTAAGTTATATTCATAGTCTTGTAATAATAATCATATGTCAGACCCGAGAGCGAAGTGCACCGACTCAATAAGAAACCTGGCTATTTCAGCCGCTGATTTAGGGTTCGTCGCACGAGCTCATCCCTTCTATGATTTCAGTAGCATGCTATGCATGAAGCAGAACGGTACTCAACTATCTTATACAGTCCACTTTTATTGTCCATAGATGTTCAATCATTGTCAAAATAAACACACAAAACCACAACGTCTTTATTATCTTTACTCAAGAAGAGAAAATACTACAATCGTAAAATTTCCAACATTCCGCTGTGCATCGACTTACACACGTCTAGTTTGATGAAAATGGACAGTATATGCACATGTTTTGTGGGATACATGATCATATCGCGTTGTGTGAAATGGAAAATTATTATGTAAGTATCTAACTGTTTTATGGTTTGTAATTGTTTTGTTTTTTCAAATGTAAATCTTGTCTAAATCTTAAAAATTATTATTTTGTAGGTCCTATTAGAAATCGCTGATGTTAAGTTTTACGTAAGATGGAGAAACAGAAGGTTAACGGTGACAAAGAAAAGCATGGGTATAAAGTCAATCAACCAGAGGAAATAAAAGTATATGGAAAGAAGCTCAACCTTTCTGAGGATGCTTCATTCTTAAGGTGGAAGAGTTATAGTGCAAATTCTCATGTAATAACCTGTTTAACTGTCACATATAGTATACAATGGTCTTATAATGGCATATAGAATTCTAATAAAGAATAAAACGCATTTCTTTCAGTGTAACGTTACTCAGGTTTTTTTTGTTTTTTTTTAATTCCGATATTTTCCAGGTGGGAAATTTGAATTGAAACACCCTGTATATTTACTCTCTATAAGTAATTAATTCCACTAATATCTGCTGCCGCGATTTCTACGGTTTGTTTGTATACTGGATCTGGCCTATTTGCAGACAAACATATTAATTAAAATACATTATATGCTGGCTGACGATGTAAACCATCCTCTATTTTATTAATGTATGTGTGTTGTTTTTAATCAGTTCGGGACTGCAGGTTGGGATGATTAAAGCCATTAAGGCGAGTGGAATTCGTAAAATGGGCGAAGTAAAACAAACAAATGAAATTCATGGATTTAATTTATATTTGCGCGGCCCAGTGAGGTTCTAATTCTCTAGGAATCAGACGTGGTGAATCCCGAAATCGGGGAATGCAAGAAAAGGGTTGGCCAGACTGCGGCCTTTAATCCCCTCTGTACGTTCATTAGGTCCTTGGGGATTTGGTAGCAGGGAACTATGCAGATTCCGTGAATTTGTTTTAAAAGGTGCCTTCTTAGGTATTCTTCGGCAGTGTATACTTGAGAGATATTTACAAATGTAATTACAGAGACGAATATCTACCATATTTTTAAGAAAAAACTGAATGAAAACTCAATTCTTTAATCTAGGTCGGTATAGGGCAATGGATTTTTCCAAAAATAAATCACGAGTTGCACATTTGGTATATTTTTTTATTAAATTAAATATTCTCTAAATAATTTCTTAAGGGCGCCGTATTCTTTAGTGTTTTCCGCAAAGACAAATAATTTCAAACATTTAATAACTGAATAATCTAAAGCTTATCAAATAATAGGAATATTATGTCACAGACAAAATAGCTATCGCCACAGACCGCTACTGGAATAGGCCGGCAGTTTTAAATTTCCGAATTGCCGGTAGAGTACACCACCAGCAGAATTTTAAGAAAAATCAAATACAGCGACCCGCATACCTACCCGTATCCTAGCAACATATAAACAAGACTTTGGTAATGTTGCCAGGCGTACTTACGGATTTCTTTTGTACACTTTCTTATCAATATCTGTTTTTTGCGTTACAGTATTTACTTAAATGTATGATGTAGGTATTGATAGAAATGTTTTTAAAGAATCAACGAATATCTATGTAGTTTCATATGATATTCTGCAGCGGTGTTACAATTAAGTTATTTAATCATAATTTCGTTAATTAGCTACCTACTATTTTCATTTTTTGGTATTGAAATACTGCAGAAAATATATTTCCAAATAAA
>NW_019416489.1:185578-234742 GCF_000390285.2 Anoplophora glabripennis
TTTGGAGCCAAAAAAATTTGGTCTCATATTTAAATTTCTTAAAAATTATCAGTCCACTAGAAAGCCATTAAATTTAGAAACTTTTTGTCTCTTTATACTTTTTTCGTAAAACGCAATGTTTTCGAGAAAAATGTTAAAATGTGATCGAATGCATATGGTGATTCCCCATTTTCCTCAAAAACATTGCGTTTTACGAAACAAATATCAAGGGACAAAAAAGTTTCTAAATTCAATGGCTTTCTAGCTAACTAATAATTTTAAAAAATAATCAAATTTGCGACCAAATTTTTCTGGTTTCAAAGACAAGTGGTCCCACGAAAAAGTGTCTTAAGGGGGTTTCTCGCAAAAAAGCGTAGCAATGTGAGATTCCACATGTCATAAAACCCCTGTGTACCAAATTTAGTGATTCTCGTACAACATGGTTTTGACGTATAAAAAAGACTTATTAGGGGCAGATTTAAGGGGGCTGTAACTCCGAAAGTGGGGGCCAGTTGGAAAAAAGAAAAAATACGGATCCCCTAAATTTGTCTTGAGAATCTATGACCAAATTTTGTTGCATGAATTTCGGGACACCCTGTATATATATACAGGATGATTCAGAACTTATCCAAAAAAAAATTCTGGATGTACAGAGGACCCTTACAAATACAATTGTGTAAAGAAAAAATCAAAAAGGGCAGTTCGAAAATAAAAATACAATTCTGCACGGCACTGGAAACTGGTCCACTGTAAAACCTGACCTAGCACAATGCGACCGATATGGCGGTGTGATAAAAACGGACAAAAACTTTCGCATGGAAAGAAATATGTAAATAGAATTTTATCGCACCTATTTTATATCGGCAATTTCAACTGCTTTTGCCTTTATTAATTAATAAAATTAATTTGTGTTTTTAAATAATAAAATCATTTGACATACCCGATGTTACAACAACTGTTCAATATTTTATCCACCAATGTGTAAACACATTTGGGTCCGTTGTACACAGTGTCTACGAACGAACACAAATGTTGTCTTGTTTCACCATAACACAAATGCTTCACCATAAATTATCCATCAACTCCGAGTACACGCAAACATTTTGCAAACGTTTCGAAAATCTTTTGTAATTCAAAAAATAGGTAGTAATAATTAACAAGTTTAACGAATTTTAACAACAGATAGGATTTTAACATTTTTTTTTATCAATTTGGCCAGTAAAATTTACAGAAACTGTTCAAAATTACGTCGGTTGGCTTGAATGCACACATTACATCTTCTAATCATGTTTCTTTCTGCCGCTGCGGCTTCACCTCTATCGGTCAACTTTTCGATAGTATTGACATGGATTTCATAAACGATGCATTTCGTTCTCCGGATGTTCTGTTCAGTTACTTGCACTTGCAAAATATTCAAAATGCAAAATGCAAAATGCAAAAAATTTTCGAAACGTTAGCAAAATGTTTGCTTTTGTTCATAAAAANATCAAACCATCAAGGTTTTAGGTACTGAAATCTACGAAAATACTAACTTTTTTATATATAACTCCACATGTAAATATTCTTATAACATTTACTTGCTTAGTCCTACATATAAAATCATTTACTTTTATTTATGTACGTGAAAATAATTCTTAAAATGTGGGATTAAAATAGCAAACGCATGTTTTACAAACACTTTTTTTTAAGTTATTGTTTTATATGAGTACATTTAAATGCTAACAATGAATAAAGAGAACATCAAGGATTTTATTTTTGTGCTTACTTTTGTTCTACACGTTTTACTTTTCAAGATTTCAGTACCTGAAAACTCCAGAAATTTGACTATTTCTCTGCCAGGGATATGGTCACCTTAAAAAACCAATTATACAGGGTGATTCAGTCATAATGTCATTAATTTTAAGAGAATATAGGGAGAAATGAATAAAATACGAACACGCGATTAAGAAATTTTTAAAATGCATATTTACGATGAAGAAAAATATTTTCAAATCATTATATAAACTCCTTTTCGGACCGCTCGTGACCGTTGGCCTGAAGCGACGTTGCCAAAATTTAAATATTTTCCTAGTATGTATTAGACATTATAAATAAACGGTTGTATTAACTATTTTAGAAAGTCATGTTTCTTCTTGCTAACTTCAGCCAATAATAATTTAAAATGTTGAAATATATAAAGAATTAAACAAATTATTTTTTTAAAAGTATGCAATTAACGTAATAAATTGCCATGGTTGCCCAGTAAGGACCTCGAGATGGTTTAGGCATGCCTTGCCAAAAAAACGGTTTTCTCGCAATATTCTCCAGGCCTTGCTTTGGGTTGACCCCAACCGCCTTGAAATGGTTCTTGCAGAAATAGTAGGTTATTCCTCAGCTAAATTTAAAACAGCTTCTATCACTTTAAGTCATTTTACTGATGTCCTGCAAGTTCTTGACACGGTATCTAAGATCCGGATTCGCGAAGACGTTGAAAAACTCGCACGAAGGATCGAGTACTCGTAAAATGTTGTCTATGAGAGAAACGCCTCCGATATTCTGCTGTAGCGGCATTGGTATTTCGAGAACATTCTCCATATAAAATAACCATTTCCGCATAATCAAACTTCACAAAATTAGCCATTACGGGTTGTACTGACGTGATCTCCAAATTTGCGGAAAAACAATGTGAAAGATGCGATTAACAGTCGTAGATTTGAATATTTTATTATTATTTATGTGGTTCTGATGTGGTACCGCTGCTTAATTTTAATGTTCGCGTCCCGGTGGTAAAATGTGAGGGCGCCGAATTAGCGGGAGTTAAGGGGTAATTTGCTTATCTTTTAAAAGGTCGAGAACATTTTTTTTCGATTTTCTGTCTTTATTAGGCCTTACCAGTACGTGGTTAAAATTAATGGCATTATGACTGGGTCATCCTGTATATTTGTTATCAACTCTCGCATTTTCTTTACTGTTTTATGACTAACATAAGCAAATTAAAAAAAAAAACATTTTTTGCCCTTAGTAACAATGAATTATAAACACAGTAATATGTACTGAAGAGGAATACAAACAGCTACATTGGGCCAGTGGTCAATAAATCTCAGCTGTTGACAAGTGGTTGACGAATTGCCCAGCAGTGCAGTGCAGTAATGCAGAATTTGGTGTGATTCAGGTAATTTTAATTTATTATAGGCACCTTCTATTAATCATTGATATTACAATTTCGAAAGGGAGAAATAATATTACTACAACATGGCATTTTGGAGACCTTTTGAAACGGAACAAAACGAAATTTACCATCAGTATAATAAAATTGTTTGAGGACATAAATAATTAAAATATGTTGTTGGCCAAATGAACATATAATAGAAATTTTCTACACATTATATACAAATTAATATAATTTTTTACCTTTAGTAGAAAACTTTATGGATGTCTATGAAAGTCATTAAATTTTATTGCCAGGCGTTTTTTTTTACATGTTCAACTGACTTCGGAAAGACTATACTTTATGTATTGAAATTTTTGAATATTGCAATAATTCAAAGAAATATCTTGTACGTGATTAGTCTTTCTCAACGATGATAATAGTTCAGCAAGAATACAGGATATTCCTTTTAATGATTGCATTATGGAATAATTTCAATAATATGAGGTACATTTTTTGTATTAATGGGTGGTCCGAATTTTATGCAGGAAACTTCGAGGGCAGATAGATCTCTTTAAAATAATAGGTGTTTGCCTTATGAACATAGGTCTGGAACGACCTCGTTTTAGAAATACATGGTGTTGAAGGCGTTAAAAAAAATTGATTTTTTGTTTATATTTCCGGAATCTATTAACCGATCTCAATAAAATTTGGTACAGATAATGTATGACAGTAGACCTTGAATTCCTTAAAATATGAGCTCTAAAGGTTCAACCAGTGGTGTACAACTGGACAGGGTTCGTCCTGTTTTTATAAAAAAACTACGCCACTGTATTTTTACAAGTTACTGTAACGGATTTATATTCTAGTGCACAAAATACGTAAAAAAGGTAACTTGAATTTTTTCCCTAAGATTCTCCGTTCTCAAGTTATTCATACCAATACAATCCCCTTGTGGCGGCAGACACTTGAAACCATAATATTACAAGAATATGTGTGTTTATGCTTAAAAGTAAGTGCAATTTTTAAGCAGATCTACATAATTATTTCCACATCACCTGTAAGGGTGTATTCCTAGTGTGTTTTAGTTTCCCCTGGATGCTTAATCCACTATCTTTACAAATAAGAGCAATTTAAATCAAAATAATAATAAAAATACATTTACCAAGCAACAACAATTAAACAAGAAACGAAATTAACATTACGTATTTACAGCAATTGTTCAAAATGCGAACCATCCACATCGATACATTTCTGACAACTTTTGTTAATGATTAATGGAATTACCTAACTAATATCATGTGGTGGTTTTCTTTTAATTCATTACACCCGTCTTCTATTCGCTGCAGTAGTTGTGGTCTTGTATCTATTGGAGTAGAGTAAACTTTACTTTTCAGATAGAAGTCCAGGGGGTTTAGATCTGGTGATCTGGCTGGCCAAGACACTGGATTCTCTGCACCATTATGGTTGATATTGGCATTTGGTCTTCAACCTGTCCATCGCCCCATATAATTTTTAAGCCATTCTTGTATTATTCTTCTAAAATGCGCAGGAGCACCATCTATTTGTATCCAGCTATTTTGTGATATATTTAATGGAACATCCTCTAATAATTCAAATAGATGGTTTTCTAGAAAGTTTACAAATGACTAGGAATTCAGATGGGGTGACAAGAAGAAAGGTCCGAATTATTCCGAGCCACACTTTCACAGAAAATTCGTGTTGAAAAGATCTTGTCCGAATTTCATGAGGATTTTCTTTTGACCAAATATTGTGAAAATTCACTACCCCTCGCTTTGTGAACTTAGCCTCATCGGTTCAAAAAGGGGATTGCATTGGTATGAATAACTTGAGAACGGTGAACTTTAGGGAAAAAATTCAAGTTACCTTTTTTACGTATTTTGTACATTAGAATAAAAATCTGTTACAATAGCTTGTAAAAATTACAATGGCGTAGGTTTTTTTTATAAAAAAAGGTGTACACCACTGGTCGATCCTTTAGAGCTCATATTTTAAGGACTGCAAGGCCTACTGTCATATATTATCTGTACCAAATTTTATTGAGATCGGTTAATAGATTCAGGGATATAAACAAAAAATGAATTTTTTTAAACAACTTCAACACACTGTATCTCTAAAACGAGGCCGTTCCAGACCTATGTTTATAAGGCAATCACCTATTATTTTAAAGAGATCTATCTGCCCTCGAAGTTTCCTGCATAAAATTCGGACCACCCTGTATTTTGACACATCATTTTTAATTCTTATTTTGGATTAGTTTTTTTTCGTAGATATTAACTTGGTATAATTCAACGCTAGTTGGGGCACGTGTTTTCATAACAGCGGTAAAATAAACAACAAAGTTACTCCTGTCTCTTTTCGATAGGGCAAAAAGTTTTACTTCTACACATATGTAAATAATTGAAATATTTAAAAATTTTCCTCGCTTACAGAATTTAATTGAAAACAGTGAAAAACAAGATTTGTCAAAACTGGACCTAATTTTCAATATAAGAAATTACGATCTGCCTCTACAGATGATAACGAAGATAAAGAAAAAATTCTTCACAGCCTGTAACACAATAAGAATGAATTTATTAACATTTACAAGAAGCTAGTAATTTGAAGAAAAGTTATCGAGGGGGTAGAATGATGATAATACGGTCGAGATAATTGTGAATGAGGTTAAAATAATCGAACAGCAACAGCATATGGCAATATTTTACAATATAAACCACGTACTAGTTTGGTGAATTCATAAGAAAAAAAAGAACCGAGGCAAGATTTTTGCGGTGATTATCTAAATTTTGTACTGAAAGCCCATGTTTTCTTTCCTCTATGCTTATCTCGGATGAAAGAGGTTTTCGTCGAAATGGAATATTGAATTATCATAATCGTCATAATTAAGCGGAAAAAAATTTCCCATCAAATTAACATAATCGATAAGAATTTTAGGCACCTTGTAACTCCTCTACGTAGTAGACGAGTTACGTATATCAACAGCGGCAATGGCACTGTTCAGATTATTTCCTTAGTTTTGCGAAAATTTGATTTGATGTCGCAAATTTTGTTTTGAATTGAAACTTTGTACCTACTTAAATTTTAAAACATTAACTATAACCTGTAGGCTTTCTGGATTGGGCAACCCAAAACGTTCAATAATTTTCATTGGTATTTGCCTAAAGATTATCATATCGTTTCACCTGTTTTTTTAATTAAGCCCTAATTAATGAGGTTTTCCAGGTTTTCCTCATTCATGTGTTCCTTCAAGTATAGCTTCAAGCGTCTTATTTGTATGAGGTATAGACCTCCCAGACATTTCCCATCATATATGTAAAAATGTTTATTTATAAAAACTTTTGAGTTTTCTATAAAACAATGTTGTACTTACATTCAGCTATAATAGGTACAAAATTGTACATCAAATTCCTCTTTCTGTCTTTTGATCGGACGATTAGTTAGATAAATTAAATGCAACTGACAGTTAAGGAAACAGGCGAGTTAAAGATTTCCGGGACCCTAAGTTCTGATGTCTCGTGGGGACTAGCAAGGATATAATTTTCGTTTTATTAGGCATAGCCTTCGTAACGGACTGGAAAAGTGGATAAAACGATAAATTCTCTTTAAAATGTTTGACTTTACGTTTTTTGTGCTTCTGGATGTCACTACTTATTCGTTTCATTTGTTGAAGTCAACACAAACATGCGGAATTGCAATGCTGGCAAAATTCCAAAAGGTTTTTTAAAAGTCATTTTAAAAATTATTTAGAAATATTTTTTTCTCTATTAGTTTCAAAAGTTGAACCGTTAAAATTTTACGTTGCATCGTTGTTCCAGAAAATCACACATTTCAAAAATCTTCACTAACACTTAAACACGTTGCACCCAAATAACAATATCATGAAAACTAAATGAGATATCAGCAATTCAAGAGCATGTGGTTACAGAGGAGGTTATCCGCAACGCAATGCTGCCAATCGCATATCATTAAATATATCCACTAGCGCGTAATTCAAAAAGTTCGGTTATTTTTTTAACATATACCTCTATAGTTGGCTATGGACAAAAGCAAATTCCGACTATATGCTGAGATTAAATATTTATTTTAAGGAGACGTTATACTTATTTCAAAAACATAAAATGTGAAAAATAATATAAATGTTGCCCAAAATGTTTCCCGCTATACTGAAGATTGATGCATTCTTTAAGCAAGGATTAAATAAATTTTATATTTTATGATTTTAGAATACCCAAATTTTGAATACACTTCTCACCGACTACATGGATTTATTTTTCTTCATAGCGATTTATATAAAACAATGGTACCAAATTCTGCTCAGAGGTGCATTTGTTTTTTGTCATAGTCAACACTGACCTAATCCTTAATATACGTTCGTGTGATACACGCTGTATATAATTACTGCAAATTCATTATCTTCAAATTCAGCTGCAGTATTGATGAGGAATTTAAACGTAAACAAAATCTAATTCCGGCATTTAACGGGTAAAAACCATATAAATACCGGCCAAAGCGAATGTTTAGTTAATTAAATTTTTGTGGTTATAATTATTGCGGCCGGCTGTAATATAAATCAAATCTTTGATTCAGTAAACGAATATATTATACCCAGCACTGATTAAACATTCATTTACGTTCGAAATACAGTAATTTGGCGATGAATTTAATATATGCGTGTAAGGGAATCCCCAACAGGATTTTTTCGCAAATTAGCAGAGGAAGAATTCCCTCATTTTCCTCTACCTCCAGAGCACAGGTACAGGAAGGTAATAAATTCTCGGTGGATACTACAACGGCAGATGTTTGATTAAACATTCCACAAATTTTCCGGTTCTGTTCGATTGGTGTATTGGCGAATAACTAATGTTTCATTGAATAGTTTAAGTAACTTCAGACTGCTTGCAGTGCGGGAAAATGCAGGGTATCTGTGAAGTTACCAAAAAAAAACTATCGTTTGTCAGCGAAGTCAGTATCTTCTATAGTTATTTATTTGTGGCATTCTCAGTTACTCTTTTTACTTGTTTGAGTGCTTCTGTCACACTAAAAAGAAAATGAAATAAACATATTGCGCCAAAATAATCAGTCAAAGGGGTTAATTTTATAAAAATTTTGCCGAAGAAGAAAGTGATAATAACCCTGTTCACGCTTAAAAAAACTGTATATTTTCGTTATCAAAATTGTGTAATGTGGTATCTATATGTATTTGGGATCGCTGAATCTGAATCCTGTGCCTGTTTGACCCGATCAGGTCTGGGTTAAAGTGAGTTCAAGGTCAAAAGTAGAGAATCAATAGCCAACAAAGTAAACCTACATATCTATACCTACGTTTCTGGGCCGTTAATAGGTTAACACATAAAAATAACTAAATCTGATCGAGATTGGTATACACAAATAATAACAAACTAACAAAAATGAAACAAAAAATATGTAAACACAGTTTAACGTTTTTATATTACGAACTAGTTAAAACAAAATGAAAAGGAACTTAAAAAATTAACATTGGTTTTTGAAGTGCCGTCATCAGATTTACATAAAAAATATATTGTCATTTCTTAAAGAAACTACACTTCTTACTATTTCTAATTTCATTTGCAATTTTCTTAAGTATCCTTCGAAGTTTTCTACTATTTTCTTGAATGTTTACGAACTTTTTATGTTCGTTGTTTAAAAATTGTTTATTCTTCAAAAACAATTGAAGGCCAATATTTAGAAAACGAAGCATTTCTGGAACAAGATTTGTATAAATTTTGTGCGCTTCATCGTGGGAGACGTTGCAAATTAAAATAAACTTATCGTTGTATCATTGACATAGTTTTTGTAATGGTGTCCTTACAATACGTACGTTTATCAATAAAAAGCGCCACATATTTAGCTTTATCAGGCGATGGGCCTTCTATTTTCCGTATTTGTAGTTTCGTCTAGAATTATCCATTTTTTTTTTCACTTAAGTCTGACCTCCATTTGGAGATAATGGAAATTGTTCATTATCGACCACATACATTAGAATGTTACAAACAGTGGATATAAAAATTGTCATACAATAAAACTATCCAGTTCGGTAGCTGTAAGAATCGATTTATTTTACGCAATCGACTTTTAATGTATATTTTATACCCACAGAAAACCCAGTACAACATCGGTTCATAAACAAGATATTTTATTATTGCTCCACACTATGTAAATATAGTAAAAAATATGTTATGCCAAATGCTTTGGTTTTATAAAATTAAATCAAGTCCAATTTTTTAGATTATTGATTTCAGCATACAAACAGAGAAGATGCAGATAATATTTTCAGTAAATTACATTTTTATAAAAAAGCATCTTACAAAAAGGTATTATTATTAACGACAATTTGTGCCATTTCCGAGAAAATTGGAAAAGCTTTCACATTTTGCTGATACATTATTATAATTAAAATAAGAAAAAAAAATGATATGACAAATTCTATTATTACCCAGATAGGGATTTATATTCCTTTCTTTCACTGCTTTCTAAGGTTAAAGTCCTATGATGGTATATTCGATATCTGCATCATCAAAGTGGGTATATGTAGGCACGTAAAAATATTTATTACCAATTTTCATATTTAACCAAAGTAGTAAATACGAATATTGTGTTAAAAGTCTTGTTATTTAAAATATTTAGGATATTATATACAATGTATCCCGAATGTAATGTATAAATTCAATAAAACTTAAGGAATTTATTTTTCACAAAATCGTCGAGACGTGGAGAAATTTTAATTAAATATCATGTTTTGATATTTTTTTAAACGGCAACCGCAAACTTTCTTTTCAGATTCTGAAAGAGGATGTTTTTTTAAGAACAAACACTAAAAAAATTATTGGGTTAAATAAGAAATTTATTGCGAACGATAAGTAAAAAAAAACTTTAAATTCAAACAATTAAGACCCTGTAAATTAAAAGTTCAAAATGTGCTCCATTCATTGCTTGACAATATCCAAGGCGATCGATAAACTGTACCTACCTATTTGCACCGTTTTGAAATTTTTTTCATAAATTCAATTTTTTGTGTAATTTTGTTCTGATGTTTGTTTCTTTAATTATTATCCTTTCGTTAGTAGCCTTTATACATTTAAACTGTGAAAAGTGGTTTTTAAAAATGACAAAGTTAACTGAACAAGAAAAAATTGAAAAGCTTATGGTTGGGTTTGTTGATAGAACGCGTACTCAAGTAGAAGCAGCTCAGTTATTTAATGAAATCCAGCCTAATCGTCCTCCCATTTCTCAAATGATAGTCAGTAAAATTGAAGCAAAATTTAGAGAATTTGATCATGTTAGTGACTTGCGTAAGTCTGGTCATCCTGCTAGAGAAGAAAATAACCAATTACAGGTTATTTTCCGTGGAAAAAAATCCACATATTTCCTTGTCACACATTGCTGCTAATTTACACTCGAAATCTGCTGTTCATGGATTTCTTCTAAGGCACACATATCTTCCATACAAAGTTACTTCAGTAACCCCGTTAGATTATTTTTTGTGGATGGGGGTTANTAATGCCAAATTGGATTAAATTTCCAACTACAGTGGAAGAAAAACAATTTAAGAAAGAAGCATTTTACCAAAAAACAGGATTTAGAGGTGTACTTGGTTGTATCGATGGTACACATGTGCAAATAATAGCCCCTAGTATAGCAGATGATGATCACCCACCTCATATCTATATAAATCGAAAGGGGGTCCATAGTATTAATGTTATGCTGATTTGTGATGTTGATTGCAACATTTTAGCTTGTAATGCACAATATCCAGGCTCCGTCCATGATTCGGCTATTTGGCGTGTATCAGACATAAAAAATTTTCTCAGAAATGAATATGAAAACGGTGACATAACGAGTCACTTATTAGGTGATAGTGGATATGGATTAGAACCTTGGCTTTTCACACCATTTAATAGAGTAGTTGCTGGTACTCCAGAGGCACGATTTAACGAACTACATAAGTTAACTAGAAATGTTATAGAAAGAACAAATGGAATTTTGAAAGGTCGTTTTCGATGTTTGCTTAGGCACAGAGTTCTCCATTATCATCCTGCAAAGGCAGCTTACATAGTATATGCAGCAGCTGTTCTTCATAATATAGCTACCTGGGCCAATTTAGATATCGATGAAGATGATATAGTATTAAACGATAATGACGAAAACATTGGACATAGAAATATATTAGGTAACTATTAGTACTATTATTTATTATTTGAATAAATTATGTATATTGGTTTTCAGAGGAAGACAATATGCTACACCTTGGAAGAGCTGCAAGAGCAATGTATATTAGGCAGAATATTTTATAAAAAAGGTTATGTACTTATAATAAATAAAAAATACTTACTTTTTTGTTTTTATTGATCTTTTAATATAATTTATAAGTCATAATCAAAATGAAAATTTGGATTTTCATACTGATATTTTGAAATTTCAAATTTTAATTTCATGGTTTCTAATTGCAGGCATTTTTCCTTTAAATCAATTAGTTGTCTTTCAGCCTCGGTATTCTGCTTGTAAGTGCCTAAAAGGTCTTCATCAATTGCTTTTATAGTTCTATTTTCTATTCGTTTTGCATATTGCTTTCCTACCTTTCTTGGTTTATTAAGCAGATTACGGCTACGTGGTGACTCCGATATATCAATTTGTTCAGTATTTTCTAAAGAACTAAATGGACTATCATTCACATATTCTAATACTATGAATTCCTCGGTATTATTCTTGGTATTAATTTCAGTATGGATGTCTTTTGTACTTATATTCTCCAGAACACATGGATCATTCTCACTATTAATATCTTGAACCATTTCTGGTTCGTTTTCCTTCAAATATGACTGCAAACCACCAGTTACTGTTACTTTCTTGGATCCCGTTACGGCTACGCGACCACATATATCTAATAATCTTTCTTCTAAAGGACTCAGAAGTATTTCTGTTGGAGGTCCGCCCCCTGTACGTTTCATATCTTCCATTTTCTTCCTGTACTTGGCTCTGGTTGTATTCTTATAATTGGTAAACCTCTGTAACATCAGTTTCATTACAACCAGAAGAATATATTTTAAAACAATTACCGTTTTCCAATTGGCTACAGACAATTGTGGGCCCGTGTCCAAAGCATTTAACTTTCTTGCAAGCTTTTCCCATTTCTTGTTAACATATTCATCTGGTTCGGTACCCGGAGTAATAGTTTTTGTCCTAAAAATAATATCTTCTTCCATTAACTTAATATATTCCAACAGCTGTTCTTCTGATGTCTTGGAAGTTCTTTTTCTTTTAAGAATACATGGTTCCTTCAAGGAAATTATTTGAGTAATTTAACTATAATTTAGTATAAAAATACAATACCTGAGATGCTTCTTGGTTCTCCGAACAAGACATATTGTTATTATTTAGAAATATATTTGGTTTTCGTATTTTTGTGGTATTGGTATTGCATACATTCAAATACATAACATAACCAATAAAATATGAAAATGATAAAAGCATGGACAAAATTGGACATACAGCGCAAGCGTCTATTCTCATAACATCAAACGGTTACATTTTCGAACTAATGAGATGAATGTAAATCTGTTCGTAACATATTTACTTACAGAATACGAAAATGATTATCGAGTTTTACATTATCTTAAGTTAACTTTAACATACTGTTATTGACAACATTATGTTAAAATTACAGACTCAAATACAATTTTTAGAGAATAGCACCATATGTCATTTTACTGATGTCCTGCAAGTTCTCGACACGGTATCTAAGACCCGGTTTCGCCAAGACGTTGAAAAACTCGCACGAAGGTTCGAGGACTCGTAAAATGTTGTCTATGAGAGAAACAACTCCGATATTCTGCTGTAGCGGCGTTGGTATTTCGAGAACATTCTCCATATAAAACCACCATTTCCGCATAATCAAACTTCACAAAATTAGCCATTACGGGTTGTACTGACGTGATCTCCAAATTTGCGGAAAAACAATGTGAAAGATGCGATTAACAGTCGTAGATTTGAATATCTTATTATTATTTATGTGGTTCTGATGTGACAACGCTGCTTAATTTTAATGTTCGCGTCCCGGTGGTAAAATGTGAGGGCGTCAAATTAGCGGGAGTTAAGGGGTAATGTGCTTATCTTTTAAAAGGTCGAGAACATTTTTTTTTCGATTTTCTGTCTTTATTAGGCCTTACGAGTACGTGGTTAAAATTAATGACATTATGACTGGGTCATCCTGTATATTTCTTATCAACTCTCGCATTTTCTTTACTGTTTTATGACTAACAGAAGCAAATTTAAAAAACAACCTTTTTTGCCCCAATTAACAATGAATTATAAACACAGTAATATGTAGGTACTGAAGAGGTGTTAATAAATAAATTATCCAAAATTAAAATTAAAAGTGATGTGTCTATATATAATTAATACAAACACATAGATTCGTTCCGATATCTATTGAAGAACCAATAGGTTGACAGTATGTAGGTACCAAGTTCGGTCGCTGACGTAGCAACTCGGCATTGAAATATTTGAAAAACTTGTTCCCATATTTATTTAGCCATACCCACATACAGGTCTGGTTGAACTAAACGTGGAGGTGGTAGAAATATATACGCCCAGTTGAAGAATGCGAGCGCGGTCAAACGAAATACAAACACAGCTGCATTGGGCCAGTGGTCAATAAATCTCAGCTGTTGACAAGTGGTTGACGAATTGCCCAGCAGTGCAGTGCAATAATGCAGAATTTGGTGTGATTCAGGTAATTTTCATTTATTATAGGTACCTTCTATTAATCATTGATATTACAATTTCGAAAGAGAGAAATAATATTATTACAATATGGCATTTTGGAGACCTTTTGAAACGGAACAAAACGAAATTTACCATCAATATAATAAAATTGTTTGAGGACATAAATAATTAAAATATTTTGTTGGCCAAATGAACATATAATAGAAATTTTCTATAATTTATATACAAATTATTATAATTGTTTACCTTTAGTAGAAAACNTTGAAACGGAACAAAACGAAATTTACCATCAATATAATAAAATTGTTTGAGGACATAAATAATTAAAATATTTTGTTGGCCAAATGAACATATAATAGAAATTTTCTACACATTATATACAAATTAATATAATTTTTTACCTTTAGTAGAAAAAATTCAAAGAAATATCTTGTACGTGATTAGTCTTTCTCAAGGATGATAATAATAGAACAGCGAGAATACAGGATATTCCTTTTAATGATTGCATTATGGAATAATTTCAATATATGAGGTACATTTTTTTGTATTAATTATATTTTGACACATCATTTTTAATTCTTATTTTGGATTAGTTTTGTTTCGTAGATATTAACTTGGTATAATTCAACGCTAGTTGGGGCACGTATTTTCATAACAGCGAGCGGTAAAATAAACAACAAAGTTACTCCTGTCTCTTTTCGATAGGACAAAGAGTTTTACTTCTTACACATTTATGTTCGAAATAATCGAAATATTAAAAATTTTTCGTCTCTTACATAATTTAATTGAAAATAGTGAAAAACAAGATTTGTCAAAATTTTTTATTAATGGACGAATTTTCAAGATAAGAAATTACGATCTGCTTTTACACATGATAACGAAGATAAAGAAAAAATTCTATACAGCCGGTAATCCAATAAGGATCGGTTTAGTAACGATTACAAGAAGCTAGTGATTTGAAGAAAAGTCATTCGAGAAGGAGGTAGAATTATTGGCGAGAAAATTGTGGACGAGGTTAAGATAATGCAACAGCAAGAGAAGTATGTCAATATTTTACAATATGAACCACGTAGCGGTTTGGCGCATTCTTAAGAAAAATTATCGACCAAAGCTAGATATTTGCGGTGGTTAGGTATCTAGATGATGCTGTATTGAAAAGTACACGTTTTCTTTTCTAGGATAAAGGAAGTTTTCGTTGACATGGAATATTGAATTTTCATAATTGTCATATTTGGGCTGAAAAAATTCCCCATCAAATTAATACAATCGATAAGAATTTTCGGCACCTTGTAACTCCTGTATGTTTGTAGTAGACCGTATATCAGCAGGGGCAATGGCATTGTTTGTTCCTTAGCTTTGCGCAAAATTTGATTTGGTGTCGCAAATTTTACTATGAATTGAAACTTCTTAAATTTTTAAACATAACTATAACCTGTATACGCTCTGGATTGAGGGTAACCCGAGACGTCTAATAATTTCCATTATCGTATCGTTTCACTTGTTTCTTTAATTAAGCCGTTCATAAAATGAATAATAACATTTTAAACTTGTATCATAACTATTTCGTTATTAGTATGCGTTTACTTGCAATTGAAATTTTTTTTTGCGAATCGAATACTGCTCTCAAAAAAGTGTGTTTCTTCAATTTAGCTTCAAGCGTCTTATTTGTATGAGGTATAGACCTCCCAGACATTTCCCATCATATATGTAAAAATGTTTATTTATAAAAACTTTTGAGTTTTCTATAAAACAATGTTGTACTTACATTCAGCTATAATAGGTACAAAATTGTACATCAAATTCCTCTTTCTGTCTTTTGATCGGACGATTAGTTAGATAAATTAAATGCAACTGACAGTTAAGGAAACAGGCGAGTTAAAGATTTCCGGGACCCTAAGTTCTGATGTCTCGTGGGGACTAGCAAGGATATAATTTTCGTTTTATTAGGCATAGCCTTCGTAACGGACTGGAAAAGTGGATAAAACGATAAATTCTCTTTAAAATGTTTGACTTTACGTTTTTTGTGCTTCTGGATGTCACTACTTATTCGTTTCATTTGTTGAAGTCAACACAAACATGCGGAATTGCAATGCTGGCAAAATTCCAAAAGGTTTTTTAAAAGTCATTTTAAAAATTATTTAGAAATATTTTTTTCTCTATTAGTTTCAAAAGTTGAACCGTTAAAATTTTACGTTGCATCGTTGTTCCAGAAAATCACACATTTCAAAAATCTTCACTAACACTTAAACACGTTGCACCCAAATAACAATATCATGAAAACTAAATGAGATATCAGCAATTCAAGAGCATGTGGTTACAGAGGAGGTTATCCGCAACGCAATGCTGCCAATCGCATATCATTAAATATATCCACTAGCGCGTAATTCAAAAAGTTCGGTTATTTTTTTAACATATACCTCTATAGTTGGCTATGGACAAAAGCAAATTCCGACTATATGCTGAGATTAAATATTTATTTTAAGGAGACGTTATACTTATTTCAAAAACATAAAATGTGAAAAATAATATAAATGTTGCCCAAAATGTTTCCCGCTATACTGAAGATTGATGCATTCTTTAAGCAAGGATTAAATAAATTTTATATTTTATGATTTTAGAATACCCAAATTTTGAATACACTTCTCACCGACTACATGGATTTATTTTTCTTCATAGCGATTTATATAAAACAATGGTACCAAATTCTGCTCAGAGGTGCATTTGTTTTTTGTCATAGTCAACACTGACCTAATCCTTAATATACGTTCGTGTGATACACGCTGTATATAATTACTGCAAATTCATTATCTTCAAATTCAGCTGCAGTATTGATGAGGAATTTAAACGTAAACAAAATCTAATTCCGGCATTTAACGGGTAAAAACCATATAAATACCGGCCAAAGCGAATGTTTAGTTAATTAAATTTTTGTGGTTATAATTATTGCGGCCGGCTGTAATATAAATCAAATCTTTGATTCAGTAAACGAATATATTATACCCAGCACTGATTAAACATTCATTTACGTTCGAAATACAGTAATTTGGCGATGAATTTAATATATGCGTGTAAGGGAATCCCCAACAGGATTTTTTCGCAAATTAGCAGAGGAAGAATTCCCTCATTTTCCTCTACCTCCAGAGCACAGGTACAGGAAGGTAATAAATTCTCGGTGGATACTACAACGGCAGATGTTTGATTAAACATTCCACAAATTTTCCGGTTCTGTTCGATTGGTGTATTGGCGAATAACTAATGTTTCATTGAATAGTTTAAGTAACTTCAGACTGCTTGCAGTGCGGGAAAATGCAGGGTATCTGTGAAGTTACCAAAAAAAAACTATCGTTTGTCAGCGAAGTCAGTATCTTCTATAGTTATTTATTTGTGGCATTCTCAGTTACTCTTTTTACTTGTTTGAGTGCTTCTGTCACACTAAAAAGAAAATGAAATAAACATATTGCGCCAAAATAATCAGTCAAAGGGGTTAATTTTATAAAAATTTTGCCGAAGAAGAAAGTGATAATAACCCTGTTCACGCTTAAAAAAACTGTATATTTTCGTTATCAAAATTGTGTAATGTGGTATCTATATGTATTTGGGATCGCTGAATCTGAATCCTGTGCCTGTTTGACCCGATCAGGTCTGGGTTAAAGTGAGTTCAAGGTCAAAAGTAGAGAATCAATAGCCAACAAAGTAAACCTACATATCTATACCTACGTTTCTGGGCCGTTAATAGGTTAACACATAAAAATAACTAAATCTGATCGAGATTGGTATACACAAATAATAACAAACTAACAAAAATGAAACAAAAAATATGTAAACACAGTTTAACGTTTTTATATTACGAACTAGTTAAAACAAAATGAAAAGGAACTTAAAAAATTAACATTGGTTTTTGAAGTGCCGTCATCAGATTTACATAAAAAATATATTGTCATTTCTTAAAGAAACTACACTTCTTACTATTTCTAATTTCATTTGCAATTTTCTTAAGTATCCTTCGAAGTTTTCTACTATTTTCTTGAATGTTTACGAACTTTTTATGTTCGTTGTTTAAAAATTGTTTATTCTTCAAAAACAATTGAAGGCCAATATTTAGAAAACGAAGCATTTCTGGAACAAGATTTGTATAAATTTTGTGCGCTTCATCGTGGGAGACGTTGCAAATTAAAATAAACTTATCGTTGTATCATTGACATAGTTTTTGTAATGGTGTCCTTACAATACGTACGTTTATCAATAAAAAGCGCCACATATTTAGCTTTATCAGGCGATGGGCCTTCTATTTTCCGTATTTGTAGTTTCGTCTAGAATTATCCATTTTTTTTTTCACTTAAGTCTGACCTCCATTTGGAGATAATGGAAATTGTTCATTATCGACCACATACATTAGAATGTTACAAACAGTGGATATAAAAATTGTCATACAATAAAACTATCCAGTTCGGTAGCTGTAAGAATCGATTTATTTTACGCAATCGACTTTTAATGTATATTTTATACCCACAGAAAACCCAGTACAACATCGGTTCATAAACAAGATATTTTATTATTGCTCCACACTATGTAAATATAGTAAAAAATATGTTATGCCAAATGCTTTGGTTTTATAAAATTAAATCAAGTCCAATTTTTTAGATTATTGATTTCAGCATACAAACAGAGAAGATGCAGATAATATTTTCAGTAAATTACATTTTTATAAAAAAGCATCTTACAAAAAGGTATTATTATTAACGACAATTTGTGCCATTTCCGAGAAAATTGGAAAAGCTTTCACATTTTGCTGATACATTATTATAATTAAAATAAGAAAAAAAAATGATATGACAAATTCTATTATTACCCAGATAGGGATTTATATTCCTTTCTTTCACTGCTTTCTAAGGTTAAAGTCCTATGATGGTATATTCGATATCTGCATCATCAAAGTGGGTATATGTAGGCACGTAAAAATATTTATTACCAATTTTCATATTTAACCAAAGTAGTAAATACGAATATTGTGTTAAAAGTCTTGTTATTTAAAATATTTAGGATATTATATACAATGTATCCCGAATGTAATGTATAAATTCAATAAAACTTAAGGAATTTATTTTTCACAAAATCGTCGAGACGTGGAGAAATTTTAATTAAATATCATGTTTTGATATTTTTTTAAACGGCAACCGCAAACTTTCTTTTCAGATTCTGAAAGAGGATGTTTTTTTAAGAACAAACACTAAAAAAATTATTGGGTTAAATAAGAAATTTATTGCGAACGATAAGTAAAAAAAAACTTTAAATTCAAACAATTAAGACCCTGTAAATTAAAAGTTCAAAATGTGCTCCATTCATTGCTTGACAATATCCAAGGCGATCGATAAACTGTACCTACCTATTTGCACCGTTTTGAAATTTTTTTCATAAATTCAATTTTTTGTGTAATTTTGTTCTGATGTTTGTTTCTTTAATTATTATCCTTTCGTTAGTAGCCTTTATACATTTAAACTGTGAAAAGTGGTTTTTAAAAATGACAAAGTTAACTGAACAAGAAAAAATTGAAAAGCTTATGGTTGGGTTTGTTGATAGAACGCGTACTCAAGTAGAAGCAGCTCAGTTATTTAATGAAATCCAGCCTAATCGTCCTCCCATTTCTCAAATGATAGTCAGTAAAATTGAAGCAAAATTTAGAGAATTTGATCATGTTAGTGACTTGCGTAAGTCTGGTCATCCTGCTAGAGAAGAAAATAACCAATTACAGGTTATTTTCCGTGGAAAAAAATCCACATATTTCCTTGTCACACATTGCTGCTAATTTACACTCGAAATCTGCTGTTCATGGATTTCTTCTAAGGCACACATATCTTCCATACAAAGTTACTTCAGTAACCCCGTTAGATTATTTTTTGTGGATGGGGGTTANAGTAATAACTAAGCACTGGTGATCGCTATTCATGATGTTGTAGATTTAAGTCCATACAATTTTTTTAAAAATTTTATCAATAATCTAATAAAGTTGTGCTCGGCTTATAGAGACTGCAAAAAAATCCAAACAGGAAGATTTTTTTCAGGATTGCTTGGCCTCTTGACTACGTAACCAAAAGATCACACTCGAACTCCTGGTACGACTTACGCTATGGGGGTTGTTTCTTAAACATTTGTTAAGAGCAAAATGACCTTAATAAAAGTTGTAGAGGATCAAATTCTGAACAACTTTTCCTTATAAATTAGCATCTCTAATACTTAACGAGTTACTGCGCATTACATGAATTTGGAAATGACAGCGATGATGACGATATTGATGACGAACTTGAAAACAGTACATCACCTACGCAGAATGATAGTTCAAACATCGATCCGGACGACGTTGAGGAAGATATGAATTCACCTGAGCCTTCCAGGAAAAGAGGACGATTAAATGAGAGGATGCAAATAAATGCGCTGTAACGTGTTAAGTAGTTGAGATAATAAAAAAAATTATAAAGAAAAATTGTAGAGCATTTACTGTTCTCCAACTTTTATTAAAGCAATATAAAAAATATATATTTTCGACGATGCTACAAACGTAATTAAAAAAAATCAAATAAAACTGGAATTTAAGCTCAATATTCGTTTATTAAAAAAAGCAATAATTCGTAAGCTGTTCTGCATATTTGCCCAGTAACACTCAGAAGAAATGGGACATCTTGTACTACCGAAAATTATTTTGAAATGTGAAGAAATCGCGATAAACTCAATACCTCCTGACATGATTCAATATGTTACTCAGAACAATTATGAACGAGTGCAGTGTAAAGTAATGGTATGTACTTCGAATATTTGTGACAAAATTTAAATTTAGCATTTATTGCCTTATCTATGTTGTTTTATTCGTTGCTCTTGTTATTGTTAAAACGTACTAAAGATAGAAAGAAATATTAAATGAATTTATAGAAAAAATCTAAATGTTTCACGTGGCTGTTTGACTTTTTATTAAAATTATAATTATATTCAATATCTTGGTTAGGTATTTATTTATGAAAACCCCATAAAGTATAAATCGTTGTAAAGACAATAAGAAAAACAAAAGTTAACTAACACTCAGCAGACATTTTTAGAGATACGTTAATACTGACAGCAAAAATCGATTACTTACATCATTTAATATCATACTACACAATTTTGTCCAAAAATTTTGAAATACGACTAAAAAAAGATATAGCATAAAATTAGTTTCCTTCGAATATCATCGGAACTATTAGGAATTTTCTAAATTTAAAAACGGATCCGTGATTGCCATAAAATTGTGCACATATTTGCCCATTTAACCATTTCTGTAAACCTTAAAATAAGATAAATACATGTATAGGACCATTAAAAAGTTAGTCAAATTATGTCAGTACCTAATACAATAATAACCAACAAAGCTTTGTATTGAGTGTTACATATACATAATTCTGTTATACAGGTTCGGAAAGTCCCCATGGTTCATCGGTCGTTACGTGAGAGCGATAAAGAAAGTCATAGAAATTCGTGCGATAGAGAAAGATGGCTATAATGAAGGCGTCTAATAGTCACCGCCCATTTCGCCCTTCCACAAATAAGAAGTGTATCTTATTCCTTATCTTCCTTTATCGCATGGATTTCTATGACTTTCTTTATCGCACTCACGTAACGGCCGATGAACCATGGGGACTTTCCGACCCTGTATGAAGGATACAAATGTTCTGAATATGCATATGAAGGAGTACCTATGTGTAGTGCCAGTGCCAATTGTGTTCATAACTTTGGCTTATAATTTTTGTTTTATATTAAAAAATTTAAAAGTAAAAAGCGAGGGATGGTGAGACTGTCCAATTATAGATATCTTATTTTTTACTTGTAACTTTTAAATATGAAGGGAAGATTAAAGACAAAGTTAATAATTTAATTACTATTTAAAGTAAAGAAAAGGATATTCGTTGGTATTATGGTCATAAAACCATTATTCCAGGATGACAGCCTAACAACCGCGATAAAAACTTTTGCTAAGGTAAAATGTTTACAATAGCCACCGTAATAATAAGAAGGGACTGCAACAATAAATCAAAAGTTAGCAAAAAAACTTTTTAATCACTAACAGGCTTCTTTAACAAAAATATTTTTTTATTATGACAGCATCTCAACCTTTCTGGAGCCTTTTAAATCAGATATTTTGTTAGAATTAGTCAATTTTTACTTATATCTGAAAGATATTAAAAGACATTTAGAAAAAAGATACTTACACAAAGACAAAATGATAAAATTCTATAATGTATTCCGAAAATTTGTTTATTTTTTCCTACATTTTGACCATTTTATATTTTCTGCTACGAATAACACAAATATTAATTGATGATTGTATCTCGCAAGAAAGACTGATAAGCTGAAGTAAACGAAATCGAAATGTCGTACTTCCGATAGCGACGTTTATTTTCGTTTTAAAAATCACCCCTTCGTTCTTACTGTTAAAATGCTCACCTTCCACTAACCCTATTCATTACAACAATTTTTCTGCCATTACATCGGCGAAAAGAATCTTAAGAGCACAAAGGGAATTACAGTTTCCAACAGATAGAATTACAAATTGTATTCTTATCTACATAAAAGGGTTGGATCTGCAATGGCATGATCTATGGGGGTAATTGAGGAAATAAATCGAGTCCACATGTTGTCTGTCACGATACGGATTGTAAAGCTGCTGGAGGCAGTACAGGTAAACGGATGTACGGATGGATGCTAATAATAATGCATTGTTTCCTATTGTTCACTTTGGTTTTAGACATAATTGCAGGGGATGACGTTTTGTTAATTTACACTAATAAAATCCTGTCTACACTGTGAACATTATTTATACAAAGTAAAGCTGCCGGAGGCGATGTTAGCAATGATAAGGTAAGAAAGTCTATTTAGTCTATGTTTGTCATTATTATTATTAAAATTTCTTATCAGAACCTACTACACTCAATGGAAAATTAGATATAAATACACCCAAATGACATTTTACATAAAAAAGGCGCCCAAACGGATAATTAATTCTTATACACACACAAAATTAACACACCAGAAACAAAATTAATCACCAAATTAAATAATAATTATAATATAATAAAAATAAATAAATAAATATCAAAATAATAAATCGCACCACAACCAACCAACCAAATTACATAATAGTACATATTCAATAATAAGAATTGTTCAGCAAACGAACTGAGAAGATCCTGCAAATAATTGTTTTTTATTAATGAAGATATATTTTGTAATTATATATTGTGACATATTTTTGTCGCCGTTTTTATAAAATTTTGTATATTTGTCACACAGAAGAGAATAAATTTAAATAAACAACCTCTTGCACAAAGAAAATCAGATAAGGGGTTGTTTTTTTTTAAATATAGTGTTACCTCATCAGAAATATTTCACTCGCAGAAGAAGGATTATCTACTTTCACTTTTTCATTGTGAGATAGATATTTCTCGTTAATCAAAACTGAATTTCTAAAACTGACCCTTTAACTGATCCTTTTGTAACGAGAAATTCTTTATTTAAAATTTTTCTTTTCAATCTGGCAGAAATATCCAATTAAATAAAAACAATTGCAATAAATTGTTTCAACTAGTTTAACTTGGCTTCATGTTTAACCAATTTTTAAGTATCCATTTTAGTTTTTCGTAAAAAAGTTTATTAAAAACATATTTGACATCATAACCCCATTTAGGCGGTAACGTAAATAAAAATAAATAATTTTATAGACTTGTTTATATTCCACTAATTGAGAGTAAAAAACGTCTTAGTAAAACAAAAGTGGAATAAAGATTTTACTAATGTGTTGAAACTTGGTAAATGTAAACTTCCACATTTTTCTGAAATTTTAGGAAAAACCGATATTTTAAAAATATCAAAATCGACAAATGAAGGGTGTATTTAAATAGAGGAGAACAAATGTTACCAAACAATATTGAGGCTAAAATGTGAATATTTGGTCAAATATGACCTACACCAAAACTGCATCATTTGCCAGTTACACGGTGTGTACAAATACGCAAATACGAAAGATGTTTGATATAGATTAAACAAACTTGGATTGGACTGGCGATATATCATGTTAAAATTTACCTATAATTTACCTAAAATTACATCAATCAGTGGCGAAGATTTTGTGAGACATATTCAGTATTAATCCCAAAATTTCGACAGCACTGAGTGTTTTGGAAATTTTGTAGTTTCTGTTGATTAGCATTTATATTTCAAAGAAAAAGGATCCCTTTCATTTTATTCGAAAAAAGGGTCATTTTCGAGTTATTATTTATTTTAGCTTACAATAAAACTATCCATTTCACAAAAAATGCGCAGGAATGTTTTGTTGTAAATAGAATTGCAAAATCAATACAAATCCAGATAATTCAGTACAAATTTGCTTCTGGCTATCAGAAAATTTAAAACTCTGGGCAATAGTTCTTTATGTTTGCATTATATTTAAAATTGAGATTGTAACAAAATAATTCTATAAGTGTTTTTTTTTTAAACAAACAGTATTAAAGTTATTTTTTATTTATTCAATTGTATAGTAAGCTTATTTTTGAATTGAAAATTATATTTTCGTCTTCTGAACATACATATCCTTTCGTTTTAACACATTTCTATGCAGTAAATAATAATTTCATTAATTAGTCAGTTCAGATAAAGAAAACATGCAGATTTTCAAAACGTTGACAACTTTTTCAAGTACCTACGCGGTATATAGTGATGTGATTTTTATATTTTATTTTATTTTCATATTTTCATAAATACAACTCTTGATTGATCCTTTTGTGGCATTATTTTTTAAATTTTTTCTCAGGTGGAAAATAACCAAAAATAAAGAATTTCCAAATTATTCAGTGGGATTCTTGGTGAGGTTATCTCCCAATACCCTCCCTACTACTCGATATAATTGTACAAAAATTAAGAGAATTTGTACCTTTATTTCGTTAAGTCACCACACAGTGGGCGAAAACGCTCAGAATTCCGTGTGAGGTAGTAAAAGTTGACCAAATTGGGATATATTTTTTAAAATACTCGTAATTATGTCCGCTTTCTTATGTCACTGTGACAATTGTGTATTTGTGATTATTAAAAAATATATATATATTCCAATTTGGACAACTTTTACTACCTCGCACGGAATTTTTAACGCTTTCGTGCACTGTGCGTCATCCCAAGTTACGTTATTCTACGTCAAACGTCTTTCGAGATAGGTATTTGCATATTTGCGTTTCAAAATCTTAAACACCCTGTAACTGGCAAATGAAGTTCACTCATTTGCCATAATATTCAAGACTTAGTAGAATTTGTGTTTATTTAAATAACACCCTGATTTATAGAAAATCACTGTTTGTCTTTGTGTGTGTTATTTGACAATATATTGTTTTTAATTATTGTAATCAAACAATTGCATTTAAACATAATTTTCACCAAAATCCAGCACTACACGCCGTACACCACGTCACGTGATGACCTAATGGGGACGATGGGAATAGACAGAGACAACGCACGATAGCCATAGAATGGGGTAAGGCCACTCAATAATGAGGATATTTACTCCGATTTAGCTACAAGTGCATCCAATACGAGTTTATCTGCAGAATTTATTTAACGGGTACCTATATTTGAGTGAAAGTACTCAGTTTTAGTTCAAATGTTTTCACAAATGACTAAAATTATCAAAATGCTCAATATTAAGTGAAAATGTATTCACTCAATAGATTCACTCCGTCCGTACCTTTATTGCTTTCACTCACACCGATTATTTTGCAGTGTATAGGTAGGTATACTTTAATTAGTTCGTCTAATACTAAGTAATATGCTTTTTCAGTCATAAAATATTAGTGCAGCTTCTGCAGCTTCATTTGAAATCTGAAAGTGTTAGGCTACGNAATAATCATATTTTAGCTTCAAGACTTAGTATTTGTGTTTCTTTATTTAAATAACACCCCTGATTTATAGAAAATCACTGTTTGTCTTTGTGTGTTATTTGACATTATTTTCTAAAAATAATTGTGAAGTCAATTCTTTGAAAATAAACGAATAAAAGATTTTTTGTATGATACGTACCACAATGGTTACAAGTTACACTGTAAAAAAAAATTCATTCGTATTCACTCAATTTTATTCAATAACGTATAAATTTCTGTCTACATCCGATTGAGTCAAAGTTTCACACTTTTACAAATACGTAAGTAAGTTTATATACGTAACAATTTAACTATCCGTTTAATTAACCAAATATTAAGCGAGACTCAATATATTGTTTTTAATTATTGTAAACAAACAACTGCATTTAAACATAATTTTCACCAAAATCCAGCACTACACGCCATACACCACGTCACCTAATGGGGACGATGGGAATAGACAGAGACAACGCACTACAGCCATAGAATGGGGCAGGGCCACTCAATAATGAGGATATTTACTCCGATTTAACTACAAGTGCATCAAATACAAGTTTATCTGCAGAATTTATTTAACGGGTACCTATACTTGAGTAAAAATACTCAGTTTTACTTCAAATGTTTTCACAAATGACTAAAATGATCAAAATGCTCAATATTAAGTGAAAATGTACTCAATAATTTCACTCAATGGATTCACTCCGTACCTTTATTGCTTTCACTCACACCGATTATTTTGCAGTGTATAGGTAGGTATACTTTAATTAGTTCGTCTAATACTAAGTAATATGCTTTTTCAGTCATAAAATATTAGTGCAGCTCTGCAGCTTTATTTGAAATCTAAAATAAATGGCTGGTGCCACGGCAAATACTTTCAAAATCACATGTAATTGACCACCGCATTCTATTCGGGAACAAAAGGGGAGCGATTTTTCAGTATTTCTTGCGGAGATTATTGGAATGTCCACAAGCTATGACAAATGTCTCCTCGATATTGAAGTAGGTGATTGAGAAATAAACACAGGGCGAGCGATTCGACATGAAAAAACAACAGCCAATTCCCTTTTTATCCATCTGGGGAACTCTACGCCATGTGCGAAAGAAATGTGCAGATATATCACATCATAATGATATTTTCTTCGCGTTAGCTTCTAATAAAAACGGAACGAAATATGACGAAAGAATAAGCGGTAGTTTCTAAAAGAACTAAGTTCGTTTCTTTCGCCGGTTTTATTGAAAAGGAGAAAATATTGTTTTGTCCAATTTGTTGATGGGAAAAATGCTACAAGGGTTAAAGTTTTCCAATATCGCGGTTCTCGGAAGATTTACAACACTTGTAAGAAGGTAATGGAATTTATATTAATTTTTTAAAGTTTCTCAATAATACAGTTATTGAGCAATTGAGTACAAAGTATAAAAATGTCTGCTTTAACTAAGCTGCAAAAATTACATAGTTGGAATACAGTGAAACGAACTATTTTAATTCTATGCTCAAAAATAAAATGATTTCTTTTAATTTTTTTTTATATAGTTGTCCTAAAATTAAAAGAAAATGTTCAGAAAGTGATGTATGAATTAACTTTCCTTTTACAAAAATCTTATTGTTCTTAGCAATTTTGATAAATTCAGTATTCTACGATTTAGTAATTATATCTGCGTTACACCATTAAATTTTAGCTGGAATTTTGAGAATAATGCAATAAAAATAGGCATATCTTAAATATTTTAGGGTGGCCTATCCTTAGACACCAATATTAAGTATAAATATAAAAATAATGTAATTTATTGTTGCTAGAGTAAAAGCACACAAATGCGGTGCGTTTGCGTCAGAGATGATTTGATTTTGTTAATGCTGTATCTAGCAGTTTGCATAAAAATCACTGATTTGTTAACCGAGGTTTGGTCAAGCCATAATAATAATAACCTCAACATAGTTAGCCACAGTTCCTCTGTATATTAACGCCCATTTTGCTTCTAAATTATATCAATTATCAGAAGAACTTGATTTACAAAATACATATAACTTGTTTTTATAGTCCACTCTGATGTATTTTAAAAACCTATAGGTAAATTCTAATTCGTAGTATATTTCTAAAAAATGCTTAAAATCTAGGGCAAAATATATGTACAAGTTTTTCTCTTTGTTGATGCAAAAATATGCTTAACAATATCAACAGAAATTTTATTATACAGCGACTGAATAAATATACTTACAATAATATTAATCTTGAGGTTTGTAAAGACTTCAAAAGCTTACCTGCAACAAAAGAAAACATTTTTATAGAGTGGTTCAAAATTTGCATTACAACAACTGAGTTTATAAATTGTGACATACATTTTATTTATTCTAAATACTTAATACTTGGTGCGTTCTGTTTGAAGAAAAAAGTTCGAATAAATAGTTCTTAACTCTGTTCGTTTTCCTATATAAGGCCGAAACTTTCAGGACAGTGAATTGCTACGTAATATCGTGAAAATAAGAAAATCCTTTCGCAACTAGAAATTATTTCTAGCTCCATCAAAATCATCATTTACCGATCGTTTCACCTATGGCGTACTAATGAGGACTAATACATTCGAACCAGGTCCATGTCTAGAGATTCTGCTGACGAATTATCTTGGCTGTTTATAATATACTGCTGTTGTGATTCAATGTTATACTTGGCTGTAAGTAATTGTTTCCCACAATGTTATTAGCAAAAAATTGTTTAAAATTAATACTTAGCTCTTCTACGTAAAAAATACAGAGGTAATTTTTTCTTCATTGGTAGATACTCCATAATCTATGATTAAAATCTAACCACTGCAAACCTTGTCAAAGACAATTGAAGACATTGTAGCAACAACGGCGTAGCTGTGTTTTAAAATTCAAGAAGTAGAAGTACACTGATAGAAAAAACAATATTTTAAAGACCTGCAGTTTTTTGAAAAACTAAAAAAAGTTTTGCGGCTACCTCGTTTTTGTTACCAAACCCATGAATTTTTTTTATTAATGATAGTTATGTACAGGAAGTTTACTTNTACATACAAAACTATAATTCTTACTTTTACAAAACTCATATCTGTTGTAAAAATATGACGTTTATTTAAAATATATATTACAGATAAGAAAAGACAGAGTTTTCAAATTTTTATTCCACTTCAACTGAAGTTACAATATTAAACGTAAATTAAACAATAGTAAGTACCTACATGAATAAAAACTTTCAAAAATGATAGCTAAATGTTCAAATTGCCGTCCCTCAACTGTCACACATTTCACGTATTTTCTGGCAACGCTTCGGGTAGCATTCATTAAATGTATAGGTATTTGAAATATTATTAAAAGGAATTTTAAATATAAAGTCTTTTAGAAAACCCCAAAGGAAAAAATCCAACGGACTCGAGACAGGTAACCTAGCTGGCCATCTAATCGGTCCGTTTGTTCCTATCCACCTATCTCCTAAAATTTCGTTAGTATTATATTATCACACGAGTACCTATATGTTGTGCACTTAAAATAACTGAGTTGATAAATTGTGATATACATTTTATTTATTCTAAATACCTAATACTTGGTGCGTTCTGTTTGAAGAAAAAAGTTCGAATAAATAGTTCTTAACTCTGTTCGTTTTCCTATATAAGGCCGAAACTTTCAGGACAGTGAATTGCTACGTAATATCGTGAAAAAGAAAATCCTTTCGCAACTAGAAATTATTTCTAGCTCCGTCAAAATCATCATTTACCGATCGTTTCACCTATGGCGTACTAATGAGGACTAAAACATTCGAAACAGGTCCATGTCTAGAGATTCTGCTGACGAATTATCTTGGCTGTTTATAATATACTGCTGTTGTGATTCAATGTTATACTTGGCTGTAAGTAATTGTTTCCCACAATGTTATTAGCAAAAAATTGTTTAAAATTAATACTTAGGTCTTCTACGTAAAAAATACAGAGGTAATTTTTTCTTCATTGGTAGATACTCCATAATCTATGATTAAAATCTAACCACTGCAAACCTTGTCAAAGACAATTGAAGACATTGTAGCAACAACGGCTTAGCTGTGCTTTAAAATTCAAGTAGTAGAAGTACACTGATAGAGAAAACAATATTTTAAAGATCTGCAGTTTTTTGAAAAACTAAAAAAGGTTTTGCGGCTACCTCGTTTTTGTCACCAAAAACCCATGAATTTTTTTTATTAATGATAGTTATGTACAGGAAGTTTACTTAATTAATAGCAAACGTTGATGTCCACTGAACATAAAACTATACAGCGTGGTAAAAAAGTTCTGCATAAAATTCATATTTTCATTAAACAATTTTTTTTCGAAAAACGGTGAGACCCTTCGATTTTTATTTGATCCAGGGCACCTTATGTGGAACAAATTTTTTTTCGATAATCCACTTACGGCAGCGATGACATATTTTTTTTTTAAATGACAACGCATATTTTTTTCGTTCGAAATTGATGACAGTGATAATTATCTAAACAACGGTGTGAAAATTTCGATGTCTTACATAACAATTTTTTTTANTGTCCTTTTCGGAGCCATTAATAGTGTAAGTAGACAATTATCACTTATAAGAACTTAAGGTGCATTTTTCTAAAAAAAATTGTTATGTAAGACATCGAAATTTTCACACCGTTGTTTAGATAATTATCACTGTCATCAATTTCGAACGAAAAAAATATGCGTTTTCATTTAAAAAAAAAATTATGTCATCGCTGCCGTAAGTGGATTATCGAAAAAAAATTTTTTCCACATAACAAGGTGCCCTGGATCAAATAAAAATCGACGGGTCTCACCGTTTTTCGAAAAAAAAATAGTTTAACGAAAATATGAATTTTATGCAGAACTTTTTTACCACGCTGTATGTAAATGACTGTTTTTATTATATATTTCAAATATTTTGGAAGCTATCTCATTTTTGCACCAAATAAAATGAGCAAGCATTTTGTTTAAAGAATACCAAACTTTATGTTAGAAAATAACGTAAGTACATGTTAATAAACTAATTTATTGAAATTATTCAAAATTGCATCTCTATTTTCGACCTCGACCTTGGTGAAACAGTGATACTTGCGTTCGCAATCATTACTAATTTTATGTTCTTTAGCTTGCTTTCCTGTAGCTCCCACCATAAGCCTTTTCCGATGCCCTGTTATTTTTTCTTACATTTCCTTTCCACTTTTCAATATTAAGTAACTTTCTTTTTTTTATATAACCTCTCTTCCTTGAACCGGTACATCTGACTATCTGACTCATTTTCACTTGTATTGTGGGAGGGTACGTAGTCACCTGATGAGCCTGTATCTGCCTCAAAACTTGAGAACTTATAAGAACTCTTTTTTTAATATGTTTAACTCAAATAAAAACACTTTTATTAGTGAACGCAAATTTGTCACTGCCTGGTGCAAAAACGGGGCATCTGACATATACCTCGTTTATGCAACCAATATATGAAGTATACAGGGTAGCCCATCGAAAACGTACCGCAAGGCATTACAGGGTAGTAAAGCGCTCGGTCTTGGTGCCAAATTAAATTGGTATAATAGTCAATCAGCGGCAGGTCTTTCAATTTGTTTTCTAATTGATTTTCAAGAAAATGCAGGTATCTTTCCCCAGTCAAAGCACCTTCATAAAATAGTAGGCCAATGATGATTTCCCTAGGTATGAGTATCTTTTCTATTATAAATGCCAGCTGTTGTAAAAGTCCCCTCATCAGTCCATAAAATCTTTTCAAAATAGTTTAGATCGCCATCTTTCAAGCGCAGCATTTATCTGCAGTACACTAGTTGCTGATTTTTTTATTTTGGGTGAGTTTTGGACAGGCATAGTTTTATAGGGGCGGTATTTATATTTATGTAATGTTCTAATACTTTTGTTTTGGATTATTTCTAACTGTCTTGAAGCATTTGAAGATATTTTGAATTTATTTTATATCCATGGGACGGACATTCACCAAGAATCAGTATTAGCTGCATTTCTATGATTTGGTATTTTGCAAAATTTGAAGAATTGGACGCGAATGAAACTCTTCCATNTCTCTATTTTCGACCTCGACCTTGGTGAAACAGTGATACTTGCGTTCGCAATCATTACTAATTTTATGGTCTTTAGCTTGCTTTCCTGTAGCTCCCATATACGCCTTTTCCGATGCCCTGTTATTTTTTCTTACATTTCCTTTCCACTTTTCAATATTAAGTAACTTTATTTTTTTTTATAACCTCTCTTCCTTGAACCGGTACATTTGACTATCTGACTCAATTTCACTAGTATTGTGGGAGGGTACGTAGTCACCTGATGAGCCTGCATCTTCCTCAAAACTTGAAAACTCATAAGAACTCTTTTTTTAATATGTTTAACTCAAATAAAAACACTTTTATTAGTGAACGCAAATTTATCACTGCCTGGTGCAAAAACGAGGCATCTGACATATTACCTCGTTTATGCAACCAATATATGAAGTATACAGGGTAGCCCATCGAAAACGTACCGCAAGGCATTACAGGGTAGTAAAGAACTTTTCGGCAAAATCCAAAAACAGGTCAAATTTGTTTCTGAGGGGGACAAATTTTGGCTCAAAAAGCATACCAAAATCTTCAACCCCCTAAGTGGGGGTGCTATCCCTTAAATTTTTGCAAATGGGAATGGGGGTCAAGTGGGGGATCATTAGAAAGGGCTTTTAATTCTCTATACATCGATTCTTACTTTTTGAAAATCGATTCATTATTTTAGAAAATATGCAGCTTTGAAAATACGAACAATATTTTTGACGAGAAATGCGAAAATCGATTTAATTTTACTTCAAAACTTACGGTATTAGTCAAGTAAATGCTGAAAATGTTGTCCGCCAACTTGCATACAATGATACAGGTTGTCTTCAAACCGTTGTCGAACATTCTGGAGCACTTGCGGTGTTACTTCGCGACATACATTAATGATTCGTCCTCGCAGATCTTCCAAGGTATCAGGTGGAGTGCTGTAAACTTTGCTTTTAATGTGCCCCCAGAGAAAGAAATCTAAAGGATTTAAGTCGGGTGACCGAGGGGGCCACTCAATTGCACCTCTTCGTCCTATCCAGCGTCCTGGAAACGTCTCATTTAGGTAATTGCGCACATTGAGCGAGTAATGTGGAGGAGCTCCGTCTTGCTGGAAAATCAGTTCGTGTTCATTGTAAGCAGGGTCGTCCTCTATGATATTTGTTAGAGCTGGGTCGATGACATTTTGTAGTAAATCCAAGTACATATCGCCTGTCAAATTTCCAGGAAGGAAAAAAGGACCTACAATGGAATTTCCAAAAATACCTGCCCATACATTCAACTTCTGGGGGTGTTGGGAGTGTGTCTCATGGAAAATCCTTGGATTGGTATCAGCCCAGTAACGACAATTATGGCGATTCACTAAACCATTCAAGAAGAACGTACACTCGTCCGAAAAACACACATTAAAGAGGAAATTATCGTTTATCGCTCGTTCAGTCATTATTTCGCAAAATTGCAAACGACGATCAAAATCGTCTTCATTTAGCTCTTGCACTAGCCGAATCTTATAAGGATGGAATTTGTATTTTTTTAATATTCGTTGGACACTTGTACGACTCACTCCTGTCGCAGTAGCCAATTGCATTGTACTCAGCGTACTATCCATTGCCACTTGCCCCAATACCGCTATTTCCGTAGGTTCATTTAGTACCGGATTTTCAACCTGCCTCTTTTTGTTATGAACGGAGCCAGTTTCGCGAAATTTGGCCACCAATTCGCGAACAATTTTTCCAGACGCATGTTTCTCAGGATGCCGTTGGTTGAACAGTTCGGCGACCCGATTTCCGCATTCATTGTTTTTGAAAAAAAGCTCAATAATTTCTACTCTTTCTGGAATTGAGTACACCATAATTAATCAATTTAAAAGACTCGGCAGTATTGGTACTCTTCAACTACAAGTCACAAGACAGTTATCTAGCAACTTCTTGTGGCCTATCTAAATACGAAACAAAAAGCGGACAATTTTTTGCTCACCAAAATCAGGCTAAAGAATTCGCAAATCAAAAAAAAAACAGCGAATTCTTTTGAAGGAATTTACCAAGCTAATACCGTAAGTTTTGAAGTAAAATTAAATCGATTTTCGCATTTCTCGTCAAAAATATTGTTCGTATTTTCAAAGCTGCATATTTTCTAAAATAATAGATCGATTTTCAAAAAGTAAGAATCTATGTATAGAGAATTAAAAGCCCTTTCTAATGACCCTCATTCCCATTTAAAAAAATTTGGGGGTTGGCACCCCCACTTAGGGGGTTGAAGATTTTGCTATACTTTTTGCGCCAGAAGTTGTCCTCCTCAGAAGCAAACTTTACCTGTTTTTGGATTTTGCCGAAAAGTTCATTACTACCCTGTAATGCTTTGCGGTACGATTTCGATGGGCTACCCTGTATATATCTGAACAGTTGCATCGTTATTGCACAAAATGTTGTATAGTAAATAGAGGATAGCTACAAAAAATTGTGCATGACCAAAACCAAGTAAGGTAGGCGTATCATTTTTTTATCCAAACGATAACATTAATGTTCTGTGGTTGTATTGTTTTGAATTTGCAATAATACTGGAGTAGCTTCCACAATATTTCTAATTAGTAATTATTCGTTACGGTAGGAGAATAAAACAGAATATATTCCGCTTAGTTTAATCGCTCTGAAATGTTAATTAAAGCTAAATCGTTTTCACGTTTAAAATAATACATCTCTTGAAAATAATATCCGCTCGATAATTGGTTAATTTCGAATTTCCCCTTTGCCATTTTTCTTCCCTCTCAGGAGTTTTATGCATCGGATTAGAAACAAGCACGTGCGAAGGAACGACAATTACAAGTAGAAGTTTAGTGATAAAACCGTGGAAGCAGGTGAAGTAAAAGTTTCTAGATTAGACTCCTTGATCACGCGACGGGGGATTAAAGGAGGCCATGACTTGGATGCTTTATTGTTTTACTTTTATAAGATCCGAACGGGATTTTGTCGGTTCTTATTTTTAACACGTATTTTCTGGAACTTTCTAGAGCTCCTTGAGCGTCAAGTTGGAGGCATTGTGTATATGTTTACCAAACTTTCATGCTATATGAGCAACAACTTTTCATAAAGTCTTAAACGTAAGTTCCGGCTTAACAAGTACTACCTGAGAATATTATTTCCATTAAAAGCTAAATGTTCAGTCTGTAAGAGGTTTGTAATGCATTTTAAGTAGTTGCTGTCGAATATAATAATACATATAATTTCTTTTTTATTTATTTTATTTTATAGGATCTACAAAGAAATCTATTGTAAAATTGCAAACCTTGCAAATTATGGCTAGAGCGACAGCAGCAGTAAATACTGCTTCAATTGTTTTAAAGACCGTCGCTAATGACAAAAGTACAAGTTTTTCTTGGAAAACATAGTGAGGATGTACTTTCTAGAGCTGCGTTCGTTCAAAGATGAAATTTTTCGTTTTATGAACCAATTATTGAATGTTGAAATCAGTCCTAGTAATTAAACACCATGTTTATATATCTAAATTTTGAAAACATCGTTCTGTATTGAAAATACAGACAACAGAAGGTTTATAAGGCAAAAATACTTAGAGGTACCCAAGGAAGAAACGAAGAAACTTATTTTGCCAGCTTCAGATAAAGGATTTCTAATGATTAAGGTAAGTTAGCTTAATTTCGTTGTGTTTGTCATTGCCAAGATGTGGATACCAAAGCTTTTAGCGAAATATCAGATTCGAATCCCGAGAAATCAAGGTTATTTAAACTTATTACTACTTGAATATTTATCACAAGTCAGCTGAGTCAAAACCGGAAAACATGAGTACACTCTAAAAAAATTGGTGAGTGAAAGCAATAAAGATAAGGACTGAACCCATTGAGTGAAATTATTGAATACATTTTCACTCAATATTAAGCATTTTGATAATTTTTCTCATCTGTGATAATATTTTAACTAAAATTGAGTACCTTCACTGAAATATAGGTTCTCCTTAAATAATTTCTGCAGATAAACCCGTAGTTGGTACACTTGTAGCGTAGCTAAATCGGAGTAAATGTCCTCATTATTGAGTGACCCCCACCCCATTCTATGGCTGTCGTGCGTTGTCTTTGTTTATTCCCATCGTCCCCATTAGTTCATCTCGTGGCGTGATGTATGGCGTGTAATGCTGCACAAATGTCCATTAATTCGGTTATTTTGGTGAAGATTATGTTTAAATGCAGTGGTTTGATTACAATAAAATATTGGGTCTCGATTAATATTTGGTTGAATAAACGGATATTAAATTAAAAATGTTATATTGTTACACATACTTACTTCGTATCTGTAACGTACAATGTAGGTTATAACAATCTATTCGTCCGATCAGTTAACCAATTCCTTTAATCGAGATCTAAAATATTGTCTCTAAAACAGATTTGTGTATAAACCGTTGTGGCAACTTAGTAGTTTTTGACTTTAATACAATGATATTTAAATTAACACAAGAGAATAAAATTGTGCAAAACTACTCCAGATATTAATGAAATGGAAGCAGTGGCGGTTGGTGCAAGGGGGGGAGGGGGGTTCGTTCGCGCAACCCCTGTTGGTAATTTTCATACTACAAAATTACTCAATAATAGTTAAATGTAAATCATATTAAAGAAAATATCAACTCTTAATTGGTTCTACGTATTTAGAATAAAAGTGTAAAGTCACTCACTTGATAGTTAGTAGAAAATCGGTTTTGAGTAAAATTCACTCACTTTTGTCGCAATAATTTCACTCATAAAATTTTAGTTGTACTCGTGCTACTAGAGAGAAAATTTCACTCAATCGGGTGTGGACAGAAATTGATACATTATTGAGTAAAATTGAGTGAATTTGAGTATTTTTTTTTTTACTGTGTAGTGTTCTATTTTTCTTCAGATACAAGAAAAGACAGAGTTGTAGAAAGGTGGCAGAAATCCATTAAATTAATTGAATTTGGTAAATCCAACAGAATATACTGGTACAAACTTTATTAATTTAAAAAGACATGGTGGATGAAACTCTTCAAACACTGCCAACACATACATCGAAGAATCTCTTAATAACAAAGTAGAGGTGGCTAAAGGTGGAACAAAATTTTCACAATGAAAAGCCCTCAGCACAATAATCCTCCAACATACAGTTCCTCAAAGTTCTAAAACTGGCATTGTAAGGTACAAATAACCTGTCCTGGTACCTGGTAAGGTACAAATAGCCTGGTACACTGAAAGTTCCAAAAGTGACAATGCAACTGGAGCAGGAACATTTGGGGAAAATCCTTAATTTAAGGGATTCATATTCTTGGCAAGCAACGAAACTCTGTTTCAAAGTTTTGGTTCCAAGCTAAAGTACATGCCATTGAGCTTTGTCAAAGGGAGGGTCGGAAATCATCAGAAAGGGATATAAAAGCAAAAAGATCGTTACATAAACAGAATGAAGGTTTCTACAAAGATGTAATGTTTAAATCGATTCCAGGGCGTGAAAAATGATCTCGTAAATCCTGAACCTGTTATAATATATCCAAAAACATTGATGCACAGCATCGCAACTCTGTAGCTGAAACTACAGCACCAGTCTCATTGGAGCCATTTGCGAAGTGCAGTGGTCAAAAAGCCATCGAAAGTTAATGACATATAGCAATTAAGCTATGTCAACTCAATCAGTCTGCGGAATTACTAACTGGTCACTGTAGTTTGAGAAAATATCTACACACAATGGCTTATACAATAACACACTCAAACATGTAAAATATGTAATGAGGAGAAAGAAACAACGTTTCATATAATAATTGTATCTGAAGCTCTAATGCTTTAGACTTTCATTCTTCTCGAACAATCTACCAAGATGATTGTCAAGACGAAAATAGTGAGAAACAAAATGATAGCAACATAATAATCTTGGAATTTATAGCCGCCGCTAACTGTACCTATTACGGGGCTTACGAAAATTACCTTCTAACAAATACAAAAGTAGTAATTTGAATATCCGTATTAAAAACCCCTATTAATAATGTAGGTCTTAGTGGTCTAGTACTCGTAATGCTTTACCAATGTTCAATAAATTATTGTACTGTCACATAACTAGAAACAACAAATAATTAATTTCAAAATTTATTACATAATTTTAAACTGTTAAAAATAAACATATACAGTGTGTCCAAGATAAGGATGGGATAAACATTAGGATCTAGGAAACGGTAAGAGCTAAGGGGTGGCTCAAATTAGAAAAAAGTTGAGTTTTTTATATCTAACAATATGCCGTTTAGAAAGTTTTAAAATTCCGGGTAGTTTCGGAGATATCCAAAATTGTTTTATTTTTTTCTGGTTTTATTTGAAAACGAATTTTAAAATAAATTGCACATTTACATTATCACTTTTTCCACTCTATCCAATGGCGTCAACATTTTTGCAAAACGACGTTTCGTCTTCGAGGGATCATTATCAGGTAAATTTTTTTAAATGCGTTGTTGCTATTTTTATGACAAAATCTAGTCATTTTTAATTCTGAATTAGATGATATTACTATTGTAATCGCTTAATCGTTTTTAGCTTGTTTTAGCTATAATTTACAATTTTTCCTAAGTACGGCTCTGAACGCTTTCAAAGTATCTATTGGAAGAAGTTATAACAGTATAAAAGTCAATACAGCAGAAAATATCCAACATTTTTTTTAATCTATTATTTAAAAAAGTTGTACCTAATAAAAAAATTATACGAATTTATGAAATGTTTTATTACTTCTAATTAGTATTGCTAATAGTAGTAAAAAAAAATGTTGGATATTTTGTGCTAATTCAGAATGAAAAGACTAGACTTACGAAACGTCGTATTGCAAAAATGTTGACACCATTGGATAGTGCGAAAAAAGTGGCAAAGTAAATATGAAATTTATTTTAACATTCGTTTTCAAATAAAGTCAGAAAAAAATAAAACGATTTTGCAAAATTTCGGGATTTTCCCGATATCTCCGGAACCACCAGGAATTTTAAAACCTTCTAAACGGCATATTGTTAGGTATAAAAAAACACAACTTTTTTCTAATTTGAGCCACCCCGTATCTCTTACCGTTTCCTAGATCCTAATGCTATCCCATCCTTATTTTGGACACACTGTATATCTTTTAATTACATTTTGCATGACTTTTACAATACCCTTACAACTATAAGGAAATATTGCTAGAATTGCTTTACAGTAGAGAAATCATAGACCTAGTAGGTACCTAGTTTATTAAATCTATGAGAGAAATCAAAAGTTATTTTTCGAGTCTAATGACTTTTTTCCAAAATAAATATGGTCACATATGGTCAAAATTAGACACTTCTATGTTCATACTGTATAGTACCATTTACTCTTCTTAGTAGGTACTTATGGTAAAATTATACTTTCAAGTATAGTGGTCGAAAAAACTTTTATTATTAATAAATTTAATATTATTATAAAACTGGAAAGTGGCAACAGTATTATAAGTATATGATTAAACTAGTATTTTAACAGAATTACTTCTATAAACGCTTTGTATATACACATCCGTAGGTTTCCCCCAGAGCAACTTGGATCAGTCCCCCATCCTGATAAGACTTAGTACAATTTCGTATATTGTAATCCTGGTGCAGAAGGGCACTCATCGTTTGGCAACTCTTGACAATACTTCACGTGAACTGTATCCAATAAAGGAATTTTCAGGGAGGGAGAAGAAGGATATAAAACAACGACGGGGAAGGAAAGAATGGATCCATATTTGCGCATTCCTTTATTATCATAATGTTATAAAATGAAAAGTATAATCGAATCATATTTGAGCTCGAGGAAATGTCTTTCTGACATGGGAAAAGCGTATATCATCGACGCATTCCAGAGGTTTCTCAAATTTTATGCCTTCTAAGATTATTGTCTACAGGGTGAGCCAATTTAGTGGTGTTTTAGAACACTTTAATTATTTTAATGGAAAAACAAATGAATCACAACGAAAAAATGAAGAACAAAGTGTAATTCCAAATATAAGAGTGAAAAATTCTTAAAAAACTTAATTATTTTTTTTGTCACCTCGTATCTCCATAATGAAGTGTATCCAGACACGTATTTGCTTTTTTCACTTTATACTGCGGATCTTCCTAATATTGTTAAACATGTGAATACTGATCAATATGCGGATGACTTCCAATTATATTTTCACTTTCCGTTAAGACTTTTGGATTCTTCGGTTAAAAAAATTAATGATGATGTAAATAGTATTGTATCGGAATCTCAGGCACATGGTTTGATCTTAAATGGTGCAAAAACTGTGCTACTTTTTGTTGGCAAGCATAAAGACTTAATTAGTTCGGACCCTCGGTTCAAAATATCTGTAAATGGAAGTGTCGTAAGTCCATCTGATTGCTGTAAAAACTTAGAGGTCTATATGGATGAAAATCCTATGCTAAATTACGATCACTCTATATACATAAGGATTATACAGGGTCGGAAAGTCCCTATGGTTCATCGGCCGTTACGTGAGAGCGATAAAGAAAGTCATAGAAATCCGTACGATAGAGAAATATGGCTATAATGAAGGCGTCTAATAGTTACCGCCCATTTCGCCCTTCCACAAATAAGATCAACTTCTTATTTGTGGAAGGGCGAAATGGGCGGTGACTATTAGGCGCCTTCATTATAGCCATCTTTCTTTATCGCACGGATTTCTATGACTTACTTTACCGCTCTCACATAACGACCGATGAACCATGGGGACTTTCCGACCCTGTATAACGTCGGATATCAAATTAAGGTTATGTGACTCTTTAATACTGAGTAATCTAGTCTACTGTGATACTGTTTATTGGCCTGCCATTCTAAACAAGGATAAGGAAAGCTTACAAAAAATACAAAACGCATGTATTAGATTTTCATATAGTCTGCGCCATAGACAAAAGTCTGCGCAAATTTGATCTCATTAGCGCAAAATTTAAACAATCTAAATGGCTTAATTTAGATGAACGCTTTCAATTAAGAATGGCTTGTCTAGTATACAAAATTGACAATACGAATACACCTAAGTATTTATATGATAAACTTCTAAAGGGCAGAGATATCCACAATCGTTTTACCCGTCACAATGATCTGTATGTTGTGCCAAAGCATGTCTCCTCACTCTTTCACAGATCTTTTAGTTATAATACTGTACTTATCTATAATAAAATACCTCGAGCAATTAAATCTTGCAGTAATATTATTTCTTTTAGTAAGTTGGTCAAGTCTAGTACCGTCAACGGGGGTGATGTTGGACGAATTTTTCGATTATTTTACTCTATTTCCGGGACTGATACGTCAAAAATTCTGAAAAAAATCATGTAGGTAGGCCAAGGTGTATTCTTTGCGTGGTATAATTAAAATTTGTATTTTGTTTTTAGTTTTTTATATATTTTTTTATAACGGTTGTCCAACTTCACCCGGCAGAAAGGGGTGAAGTTGGACATAGCTTTTAATCAATGGAAATCCAGCTACGGAACGGCCTATTGCTCGAGTTGGACACAAAAATTGTTTTTTAAAAAGGAAATCTTTCAGTTTTACTCTAAAATAAATTTATAGAGTTTGAAAAATGTGTATTAAACCTTTATTAAAACTATCATTAATAAAATTTAAATTTCTTATAAAAATATAACAAAAAATATTTAACATTATTTAAAAACTTATTTAAAACTATTATAATTCCTTTAAGGTAGTTGTGAAGTGTNAAGATGATTTTCAAGACGAAAATAGTGAGAAGAAAAAAGATAGCAACATAATAATCTTGGAATTTATAGCCGCCGCTAACTGTACCTATTACGGGGCTTACGAAAATTACCTTCTAACAAATACAAAAGTAGTAATTTGAATATCCGTATTAAAAACCCCTATTAATAATGTAGGTCTTAGTGGTCTAGTACTCGTAATGCCTTACAGATGTTCAATAAATTATTGTACTGTCACATAACTAGAAACAACAAATAATTAATTTCAAAATTTATTACATAATTTTAAACTGTTAAAAATAAACATATACAGTGTGTCCAAGATAAGGATGGGATAAACATTAGGATCTAGGAAACGGTAAGAGCTAAGGGGTGGCTCAAATTAGAAAAAAGTTGAGTTTTTTATATCTAACAATATGCCGTTTAGAAAGTTTTAAAATTCCGGGTAGTTTCGGAGATATCCAAAATTGTTTTATTTTTTTCTGGTTTTATTTGAAAACGAATTTTAAAATAAATTGCACATTTACATTATCACTTTTTCCACTCTATCCAATGGCGTCAACATTTTTGCAAAACGACGTTTCGTCTTCGAGGGATCATTATCAGGTAAATTTTTTTAAATGCGTTGTTGCTATTTTTATGACAAAATCTAGTCATTTTTAATTCTGAATTAGATGATATTACTATTGTAATCGCTTAATCGTTTTTAGCTTGTTTTAGCTATAATTTACAATTTTTCCTAAGTACGGCTCTGAACGCTTTCAAAGTATCTATTGGAAGAAGTTATAACAGTATAAAAGTCAATACAGCAGAAAATATCCAACATTTTTTTTAATCTATTATTTAAAAAAGTTGTACCTAATAAAAAAATTATACGAATTTATGAAATGTTTTATTACTTCTAATTAGTATTGCTAATAGTAGTAAAAAAAAATGTTGGATATTTTGTGCTAATTCAGAATGAAAAGACTAGACTTACGAAACGTCGTATTGCAAAAATGTTGACACCATTGGATAGTGCGAAAAAAGTGGCAAAGTAAATATGAAATTTATTTTAACATTCGTTTTCAAATAAAGTCAGAAAAAAATAAAACGATTTTGCAAAATTTCGGGATTTTCCCGATATCTCCGGAACCACCAGGAATTTTAAAACCTTCTAAACGGCATATTGTTAGGTATAAAAAAACACAACTTTTTTCTAATTTGAGCCACCCCGTATCTCTTACCGTTTCCTAGATCCTAATGCTATCCCATCCTTATTTTGGACACACTGTATATCTTTTAATTACATTTTGCATGACTTTTACAATACCCTTACAACTATAAGGAAATATTGCTAGAATTGCTTTACAGTAGAGAAATCATAGACCTAGTAGGTACCTAGTTTATTAAATCTATGAGAGAAATCAAAAGTTATTTTTCGAGTCTAATGACTTTTTTCCAAAATAAATATGGTCACATATGGTCAAAATTAGACACTTCTATGTTCATACTGTATAGTACCATTTACTCTTCTTAGTAGGTACTTATGGTAAAATTATACTTTCAAGTATAGTGGTCGAAAAAACTTTTATTATTAATAAATTTAATATTATTATAAAACTGGAAAGTGGCAACAGTATTATAAGTATATGATTAAACTAGTATTTTAACAGAATTACTTCTATAAACGCTTTGTATATACACATCCGTAGGTTTCCCCCAGAGCAACTTGGATCAGTCCCCCATCCTGATAAGACTTAGTACAATTTCGTATATTGTAATCCTGGTGCAGAAGGGCACTCATCGTTTGGCAACTCTTGACAATACTTCACGTGAACTGTATCCAATAAAGGAATTTTCAGGGAGGGAGAAGAAGGATATAAAACAACGACGGGGAAGGAAAGAATGGATCCATATTTGCGCATTCCTTTATTATCATAATGTTATAAAATGAAAAGTATAATCGAATCATATTTGAGCTCGAGGAAATGTCTTTCTGACATGGGAAAAGCGTATATCATCGACGCATTCCAGAGGTTTCTCAAATTTTATGCCTTCTAAGATTATTTTCTACAGGGTGGGCCTGTACTGGTGTTTCAGAAAGCTTTAATTATTTTAATGGAAAAACAAATGAATCACAACGAAAAAATGGAGAACAAAATGTAATTCCAAATATAAGAGTGAAAAACTCTTAAAAAAACATAATTATTTTTTTGACACCTCGTATTTCCATAATGAAGTGTATTCGGGTACGTATTTGTAGAAAATTGTTGTTCAGAACCTTCCACTACAGTTTGCTTAAGCATTTTAGTAAGATAACCCGAATATTCTATATTTTTCAGGCAGAAAAATGTGCACTAAAAAGTGATTGAATAAAACAGTTTGGTGATGATCTTTTCCATTTGTTCTTAGTTTTTATGTTGAAATAATATAATTTCTTTCAAAAAGTTCCAAATTAATTTTTTTATGTCTCCCTAAATAAAAGAGGGATATTTTTGTTCAGTTAAAAATTTTAACAATAAAATTTCCATACTATTTGTGAAACAAAAAAATATTTATTAATCCCATTTTTTTAAATGAAGAAATACATTAATCATGGCTGAATTTCTGTAGATACTTATCAAACAGTGAACGTTTATAACTAGCAACCGGAATGGAAGAAAAACTAATGAATTTCTTGTGTTAATTTTGACAATGCAACACTCGGCATAAGTTTGGCTAAGGGATATCTCTTTTTTGTACTTTATAAATCTAGACTAAATTGTAGCATATTGGATTAGTTGGTAAAAAGTGAATAATAACATACACACGACCACTATACGAGGTCTGTTAAAAAAATAACTTTATCTTTTTAAACTTTATTATCAATTTTATACTTTGGCCCTTGTCTATTTCAAAGTACTCCCCTCACTTTTCCCAATGTTGTTTTCATTTTGCGAAACAGTCCTAGATAGCTTCATTTGAAACGGCCTTTAAAGTCTGTAATGAATTTGCTTGGATGTCCCCAGTTTCACGTAAAATTTTACGTTGCATGGTGTTCCAGAAAATCGTTAATTTCAGAAATCGTTAACACGTTGCACTCAATTAACAATATCACGAAAACTAAATGAAATATCAACAATCTAAGAACAGAGAAGGTTATGCGCAACGCATTGCTGCCAACCGCATCTCACTAAATATCTCCATTAGCGCGTGGGTAATTCAAAAAGATCGGTTAATTTCTGAACAGACCTCGTATATAGTAAGAACGCTGTATAAAGTACATGATAACTATTTTCAGATTAACTCCGTCTAGACGTGCTTGTTTTGATACTAATGAAGTTAGGGAAACCGGAGATGCTACGAGTAACTTTGGACGATGCTGGAATCACGTAGATACTATACAAGTAATTAGAAAAGGTGAACGAAATAATAAACTTATGAAATATTCCCTAAATACCTTTCGTTACGGGTTAAAAAAAATGAAATATAATTCTCGAATTGTTGTTTCTATACAAGTCGACTGTAAACGATATTAATTTTATTGTTTATCAAGTAATTGCACCATAAAAGTAGCCAAACTCTGCATACGACACTACTCTAACTATCACAGTTCCAAACTTTCCTAGGACTGGGAGAAAGTTTAATTTAATTCCGTGCTTTACAACCTCGTAAAATTTGAACAATAACTTTATATTATGCTCCAGTGCTCTTTTATGACATTTATGTAAATGTTAGTTCGGAGTTTTTTTTTGTAGACCTTACTGACCTTATAAATATGCAAGCGTGCTTCTTACAAGTGGGATTCTTAAATGGGATAATAAATACTATTAAGGAAATATAATCCTTTTTAAGTTGGCGTCGAATAGGTGTTACAGTAATGTATTACTGATCAGCTGGGATTGCAGCAATATATTAGATGTAGGTATATCAATTTCGTAATTAGTTAAATATTGATATAATGTAACTACAAAAAAAATCCCAAAAATAGTTATTTACATCATAAAGGAGGTAAGCATTATTTACCAGTCGAGGCCGATTTTGCGTCCGAGCGGAGCTAGGGCTGGCAATAGAATCCTAGACTGGTAAATTATAGTTAACTGCTGCGTAGTGTATAACATTTTATCTGCTCCCAGAATTCTTTGTAGTTCATGAAATAAAGTTTAGGTTTTATTTTTTGACATTTGTTAATCAACTCATTTTGACATTATTAAAAATCTTACAAAGTCTTGGTTGTTTGGATTTTGTCGTTTTTAAGGTGTTTATAAACAAAGCTGCATAAAAGTTTTGCTGGTTTTGAATTATTATTTCTAAATGAGTGATTTTCAAATAGAAAGTGCAACAAATGCTGCCTGCGAATTTTTATTGCTCAAGAAGTCGAAAGCGCGCTACGGACGAGTATATAGAAATTTCAAAGAATGGTGTCTGAACAAAAATACTGGTGTTTGTGAAATGTCGCAGATAGCATATTTCATGGAGAAGTCACCGGCGAGTTTGTGAGTGAATACTCAATGATTAACTCAACTATTTTCATAGAGGAGAGTGTGGATATATCAAAATACCCAAGCTGAGAGCATTTTTGTAACATAAGAATGACGGCTATACACCTAAAAAGTCAAACGTTTTTACAAGAAAACAATATCACATATTTGCTAATGAACGTAGTGACGGTCTTAGGAATTGCACGAGCAAGCCGTTCTGATGAGTTATGCACTTACATTGGACAACGTCAATTTAAAAAATTTCGATGACATTATTGTAGTTACAATTCCAGATTCTAAAAATGGTATGTCACGTACGTTTACAATTACTTCTCGTTCTGTTTCTCACCTAGAAGTTCTCAAGAAATATATCAAAATTAGATTCAAAACTAAAACTTAAATTTCACGATTTTTTATGCGCTATCAAGCAGGTAGACCAGTCGGCAAGAATACATTTTCTATAATTCCTAATAAGATTGCACAGTTTTTGAAACTAGAACATCCTGAAACATATACAGGCCATTCATTCCGAAGAACATCGGCAACGTTACTGGCTAATACAGGAGTTGATGTATTAGCAATCAAGAGACATGGTGGGTGGAAATCAGCCACAATTGCAGAAAGTTATGTTGCTGACAGTTTAAGTAACAAAAATAAAATAGCCAATAGGATACTTTACAATGACACTGCAACTCCAGTTTCTAGTAGTACGTTGCATAATGCTGCTTTAATGGATCAGTCAGAAAGTTTAGCCTCCGGTGACTGAAATGGTGAGGTCTAATCATTTTGAAAAAAATGTGAGAATTAGTAAAAGCGAGGGGACTAATTATCCAGATTTTATAAATGTTACTAAATGTGATAACTGTACAATTACTATAAACACTCATTCATAATAATTAATAAAATGTAATGTTCATCAAATATTTCTATTTATTTGTTCATAAAATGTGCATTTATAACCCGCTGTGCAAAGCAACTTCCACTTCTACGGTAAAATCCACTTACCTCCTTAAAAACAATGTATTCTGTATATTTACTGTAGTGACAGCAGATAAAATAACTTTCTTCAAGGTTGAGTTGGCAATTTATATTCTTAGTTATCAAAATAATAAAAAAAAACTGAAAAAGCAATTCGCAATCGAGAATCAATGGTTTTTTCGAAAAATGTGTATAGGTAAATTAATAAAAATATGGGATTAAAATTTTGATAACCATGCGATAACAATATAGACAATTATAGTACTATCAATTATTGTTATACACTCTGACTGGTAACTTATATAATTCCTCAATTGGAACTTAAACGATGTCAAGAAATAGGTCATCCATTGTTCAAATTGATGCTTATAAGCAACATGACTTTCTCAAACCGGTGCAGCGTAGGGTAGAGGTAGCGGCAAATGAAAATATCAATTTAACTACAGTGGATGATGAAAAACAAAAAAAAATATTATAACTTTATTTTTTGAAGCTCTATAATGATAAAAAGATGTTTTAAATGTGCAAACAGAATATGTACATTTTTATAAAAATGTTATTACTGTTTATATGCTGCATTGGTCAAGTCAAAGTTGCACGTATTTACAATCTCTCTTAACTTTCACTAAGAAGGAATCATTAAGCATCTGATGAATGAAGTGACAGTATAGAAGGTGAAGTGATAAGTAAACTTATAGTAAAAAAGACATTAGGGGAATTAGAAGGATAATGGTTTTATATATAAAAACCATTGGTGTCATGAAATCACGTGACACAAAACCAAATAGATCAGTCAGAATTCTGTTTCTTAGAACATAAACGATTTATGGTGTAATATTACAATACTATAATGTTATCAAATGAAATCAAACAATGAATGTTCTCCGTTACCAAAAAGACCTAATAATATACAGGGTGTTTCTAAAATAGGGTTCCAAACTTCTGCTGCGTTTATAACTCATTAAAATAAGCCAAAAAGTTCCTATTAACATGTGCCCTAAAACGCACCCTTAGGAAGTTATATGCCNGTCCATATCGACTTCTTAGGAGAAAGTTATTGTACACTTGTTTTTAGCCTACACTCATAGAAATTTTATGTAAAATTACACAGAAGAGCATTGGTTATTTTAACGTCACAGTAAGTAATGTAAAATTACATCATACAAGTAAAATTACGTTTAATCAAGTAATTTTACATTTTTTTGTGTAATTCAACCAAAATGTAATTTTACATTATCAATGTTTGCATATTTACATGGTATTTTTAAGAAAACAATCTGGATCATTATTATTTTGTAATATTTTTAGAAAATTATGGGGTTTTCTATTTCTATCTAAATAAAAACAACTTATATCGTTAATAACAGTTGTACTAAGAAGATTTAGCAAATTAGTTTCAAGAAAATATTCATTATCCAAGTTTTCACAATTTCCCATTTTTCCTTATAGTACTTCTTAAAAACGCAGAGATAAGATTGGGAATCATTGAGATTCCCACAAAAAAATTGTTTGTGTTGTACAAAATTTCCTTTATTTTTATTACCAAGCCCACAAAACCGATATAAAAGTTTCCAATCTTTGACAGCCTTGATGTTTCAAGCGATAACAAAATTTCAATTTAATCTTCAAAAACTTCCCCTTTTTGTTGTTTCTCGAAATGACTCTAAGTTTCTACGAAGAGTCTATACTCTTCGTAGAAACCTAGAACCTTGTTCTATAACAATCTAAGTTTCTTATGCCCGTTTGCACCGTAGTGTTTAATCCAGGATTAAGTCTGAACTTGGATTAAAATAACGAGCGTTCAAATAAAAACGTGGTCGAAGTTGGCTCTGACACATTGGACGTAGGGAGTAGCTTATAGCGACCAACTTAACCTCATTTCTCAACGAGCTGTATAGCAGCTGTCAGTTTCTATAACGTTAATTACTATATAACTTTATTTTAAAGAATAATCGTGATAACAATAACAAACAATTAAAGGAGCTGCGGAAAGTGTACCCCTCCTTGTTCCAAGCACTTTTCACACCTGTTCCTCAAAGTGTCCCCCTCCTTGTTCCAAGCACTTTTCACACCTGTTCCTCAAAGAATTAAAGACATTTTCTAAGATGCTCGGGGTATTGTTAATTTCACGAATCTTGTCTATAAGTCGAGCCTGCAGATGGTTTAAATCAGGAATAGGCAGTTCAAAAATAGTGTTTTTAAGGTAAGGCCACAAAAAGAAATCACACGGCGTAATA
>NW_019416489.1:235819-238653 GCF_000390285.2 Anoplophora glabripennis
ATTTACTCGAAAACCATTGGAAATATCGATTTGGACAAAGATAATATTTTTTACGTAAAATTGTTAAGATTTTATAAATCTGTAGAGAAAATTGTAAAAAAATTGAAATAAAAAAAATTACGGGCCGAAAACCCCCTTCACCAACCTAAATAGGACGCATATGATTTGTATGTCGAAAAACGGAGTAGCCCATGTTATTTAACGTAAAATGTTATGTAAGACCCATACAGTTTTTTCTATTTATTTGCGACCGTTTTGTCAATAACAGAAAAAAATCTGTTTTGTTTGAGCTCTTTTAAGGGCATATAACTTCCTAAGGGTGCGTTTTAGGGCACATGTTAATAGGAACTTTTTGGCTTATTTTAATGAGTTATAAACGCAGCAGAAGTTTGGAACCCTATTTTAGAAACACCCTGTATATTTTTAAAGAAAGGTATAATAATTCTCCCACTTTATATTTTCTGTGCTTTACTTCTGAAAACATAAGTCCAGACATACTCTACAAAATATTTTGTCGTATCTCCTCTCATACCATTTGATTTTCTTAATAAGAGGCACTTTAAATTGTTTCCCTGTTTATTAAGACATTTTCAAACCAGCAGCGGAAAAAAATGTAAAAATGAATACCTAAGGCAATTGAATAGGTTCATAAAAGCAACACTGACTGATCTTTTTGGTTCAAGAGTTTCCTTAATTATTATTCTTTATTTTTTTCTCAGGTTTCAAAATATCCAAATAAACAAAGAAACAAATTTATGATTTTCATTTTCTTCTTCATGTAAGTACAGCGATATTTAATTACTACATATTTTTTGTTTAAAAATGCTTTGGTTAAAGGTAAAAGCTTAGAGCTTGATAAAAATAAAAAAATGAAGTACATCATGAGGCTCTTTGTTGTTACATTACAAAAATATTTGCAAATTGTTATTAAATCAGTAATAAGCGAAAACATTACTATAACAGATCGAAATAAAAATTTGCAAATTGAATTTGTAATCAGTGATTTAGTTAAAGGATTTAATCGTATTCCATTATCCATCCGTATAATTAAAAGCATTTCTAATAACTTCATGAAATATTCAGGTCAGCACGGCAGAAGTCTGGTGAAAAGAGGTGAATTAAAAACTTTAACCTAACACGTTTCAAATAATAATCTAAGATGCAGCGATGCATTTGCCGAGTCAGATTTAGAATTTCTATGACCGGACAGGTGCTGAAACTTTCGTTCGTGTTGAATTGGAAATTGAAAAATATTGCTTATGTATTGGCCAAAGTATTAAACTTACATTTGGGAGATTTATTGAAAGCCGTTGTGACGCACAGGAATAAAATTGTATTTCTTCGAAGGATTTTAGACTTTTTCTTACTTGAGATTACCATAGAATTGCTAGAGGTGTATAATAAACCTAGTAAACAATAACTTTCTATAAATCCTAGAAAATAACATCACTATTTTCAATTAATTAATTCAAGCTACGTATTGTATTCATTAATATAAAAATAAGAAATGTAGTTATGCATAGGCTTATATTCAGGCACTTGGAATTTTCGGTTCAGCAGTATCCACCAGTTATGAAAAACAATGTAAACATGTGAAAACATTTGGTGGAAAAATTTAAAAACATGGAATGAAATTGAAATAAATTAGTTTTTCTGTCCAGGAAAAAATAGAATTATTTTTTTTTAATAACTCAAAATATCTATATTTTTGTATTACTTCATAATTCTTTTTGTTTTTTTTTTTCATTTCTAGGTACGTTGTCAATTGCTTCCTAGTAAAGTTACCCGTTTTACCCTAAGCATACGGTTCGGTTTTTTCCAAATAAAGTCGCAAGGTATTGAATAAACCTTTATTCGAAAAAGGCAGCGATAAGTGATTATATAGGTCTTTAGCTGTATTAGAATCTTTTCAAAAGTAAAATTCATACAAAAATCTTATTTATTTGACACTGACCTCTTTTTCTGCCTGACCAGATTTTTCTCTCCAAAAAACATTCACCAATAGTATGGTGGCTCTGACATACGTAGTAAAAATATTGGAAAACACTAATTATAAAATTTGATTCTCTGTTTTTGACCAAATCAAAATTAGTTTATACCATATTTTCTTTAAACTACGTCGAAAGATAAAATTAAAAAAAAAATTGGGAAGGGGTTATTAATTTTTTATTTTTCATTTAATATAATAGATACGTGATGCCAAAATTTAATTCTGCTTACTTCTACAAATAACTTCTTTCAATAATATATAGTCTAACAAAATAAATTACAACTTTATACAATTTTTCAAATTTTTTAATCTTTGACCTTGATGACCTTCAACTTCATTATAAGCAAGACTCTGTCGAATTGACATTAGAGTCATATAAACCAAGTGTTTAAGATGTCTCCAGAAAGAAATTAAGAGGGTTTGAAGTTTGTAGGAAGGGGACGTTCCTCTACGTATCCATTAATTTGGGCATACAACAACCAAACTGAAATGGGCTAGAGTCATCGTCGTATCTTAATTGCTCTAACAAACAAACATTTATTAATGAAAGCAAATGATTATCGAGGTAATCTAACTATTGTTCGAAAGCATTTGACATCTACATTTAATATTTCTGGCATATGTTATAAAATCGTTTTAATAAATAATTAATTTTGATAACTTTAGGCCAGGTAGGTTACTTCCAAAAAGATGGAATAACCGCATTAGGGTTTGCAATCCCGCATTCCGCGTTACAGCATTCCAGCAATTTCCCGCATGTCAATGAGACCTGCGGAATTCCCGCATTTGTGCGGTAATTCCCGCGCGGGAAATTTTTGAATAGAACACGTCCGTTTAGCGACAT
>NW_019416489.1:239178-256107 GCF_000390285.2 Anoplophora glabripennis
TTAATGTATATAATGCTTATCTGTTGATTTTTAAATACCAAGAATTATTTATATTTCATTTGATTAAATATAAACATTCCACAATAATAGCATTATTATTTTCATATATAAATATATTTTTAAATCTCTCGCGGGAATTACAGCGGGATCCCGCTGTAAAGGCGAATTTACCGCAAATTTCCAGCTGGAAAAAAAAGACTGCGGAATTGCAAACCCTAAACCGCATACTACAAGAGCAACATTTCTTTACGATAATCGAGTGCTTAGTCAAAGGTTGGTGGCCAATCAGGCCACCGGATCTAACTATTTTTTGTTTAAATGTCTCAAGAATACTACTTTAGAAAACTAAACTACAATGCACAAAATCTATTTTTTCAAATAGGAACCTCTATTTTTGACCCCGGATTCGGAAAGAGTGCAAAATTTTACATTTAGATAGGTACTCGAGACTCTTCTTTGAATGACCATTAAAGATAATTTCATGGGACAAAATATTTTAAATTACACACCTGATTATTTCTTTGATCACGAATGTATTTATTTATTTAATTATTTATTTTGACTCAGCAGTACCGCATACAATTAGTAATAAATATTTTTTCATACAATGCAAAATTTGTCAATGTACAGGGTGTCCCAAAGTTCGCGTCTCAGACCCATAACAGACAAACGAAAAACGACAGTAAAAATCTGTCTAGATTAGAATAGGGACTCGCTAAGGTCCGTTTTGCACTTGAAAAACATTTTTTTTTAAATTGACGTCATCAATTTTTTTCCGCGAACATACCTATATTTTTGGATAACTAAAATTATCTATTTTTTTTTAACATTTTTTGTACAGAAATTTTTTCTCTATCTCTTCTTAAAAAGTTACAATAACAAACATTATACAAAAATGTATTCTATTGTATTGGAACTAGTCAACATTACTGTGAAAAACAATCGCTGTAACCCCACGAAGAAAAATAGAACAATACAGATAATGACGGTTAAATAGGATAACAAATATAGAAAATATTAAAAAATTTTAATTGTAAATAATAAATATAACAATAATTAATAACAAAACACAAAACAAAATATAAAATTATTATTATTACATTAAAAAATTTTCGATATGCATGCCTCCTCCTTCTAAGCATTTATCCAATCTCTTCCTAACTTCCCTTGTAGCTTTAAACAACGTTTCTCTTGAAAGATTTTCACAAACATGTCGAATCTTTTGCTTTAAATGCTCCCAACTTCTCGTGAGTGTATTATATACTTGATTTTTTAATGTTCCCCATATAAAATAATTTAGGGGCATTGATTCCAAATTATTTAGTTCTGAAAGTATTTTTTAAATAGTCTGTAACTCTTTTAGCTTTATGTGGAGGAGCACCATCGTGATCCAACCACATACTCAAACTGAGCTGCAGCGGCACATGTTCAAGCAGTGCTGGAAGCTCCTCTTGCAAAGACTAAATAGCTATCAGCGTTCAATACATTTTTATAAAAATATGGGTCAATTAAATGCATTCCAATAATGCCACACCAAACATTTATAATGGCCTGATTTTGAATGTGATTAACATAGTATGGATTTTTAGTGGCCCAGTAATGGCCATTTCTTTTATTTGGCTTGCCATTACTTATAAAACGACTCTCATCGGTCCAAAGAATGTAAGAGTCTATTTATCTATTTCCAAATTAACCATTATTTGGGCTACATAATTAAGTTTTTTTCAGCATGTATGTCAGATAAGTGCTCCAAGTTATTTAGCCTATAGTCAGGGTAACCATTGGAGCTCAAAATTCTTAGCACAGAGCTTCTTTCTAAATTGAATACAAAAGTGGCCTGTCGTATAGAATTTCTAGTATTTTTCTCAAAATATTGTAATACCCTAGCTACGGTAATATCGTTACATACTGATTTTGAAATTCCTTTATCTTTTCTTGATGAAAATGCATTTCCGTTAGTTGTATAATCTGGTAAATATTTTTGGGTTAACAGCTTGACGCTCTGGATATCTCTCATGATATAAGTTAGCAGCTCTTCTGGCATTTTTTTGACATTCACCATAAATTAAAATCATGTTAAATTTTTTATTATTTGCGAACATTTTTTAATTTTTAGCAACCACTTACTAGTTTATTTATCATACAAGAAATAGCGTTTGACATAAACTAATATGGAAACAGACTTGTGACAGCAGTTTCAGCCATTGTTTTCACAGCAATGTTGATTAAAACATGACTAATTCCAATACAATAGGGTACATTTTTGTATAATGTTTGTTATTGTAACATTTGAAGGAGAAGAGATAGAGAAGAAATTTGTGCACAAAAAATGTTCATAAAAATAGATAATTTTAGTTATCATAAAAAATGGGTATGTTCTTGGAAAAAAAAAGTGGATGACGTAATTTTTTGTATTTTCTGAATTTTGAAGTGTTTTTCAAGTGCAAAACGGACCTTAGCGAGTCTCGATTTGCGCCATCCAAACATATTTTTACTGTCGTTTTTCGTTTGTCTGTCTCGAGAGGCGAACTTTGGGACACCCTGTACATGCGTGGGCATTTTCTTAAAAATTGCTTTTAATTGTATCTAAACAACTTTTATAAGTGTGTATTATACCACTACTTACTGAGGATAATTTTAATGAATCAAACGGTCAGCGTGTGTAAAATATTGGCATTCGTCTTTATTTGTGACCTTAAACCTTAAGCTGGAACAAGTTTCATCAAGACAAACATAGTGTGTATGTGCGAACAATCCTGCATATAATTTCAAAGTAATACTGGTGTTTTCATCTTATTGCACTCTCCTACATTAATATTTATTCGATGCGAAACATTCTCGCGAACGTTAATAAAACTCCGGAACGCAATATCTTTTTTAGACAAGGTATATTTCCCGATTCCTCGCTGCACCCATCTCGGATGCATATTTTTTCGGCAGTAAATCTGCCAGATACGTGCTTGAAAGAAAGCGAAACTTACGGAAACGACCGTGAGGGGATGATGGGGGTTCAGGAGCGGGCGTTACGCAGATGTGACTGGATTTAGGGGGTACCGGAGACTTTTTATTAGTTTAGAACTTGGGGCTAAAGCTTCATCGGTAATTTAGTTAATGATTGACAACTGATACAGGGTGGTTTAGGCCCTAATGGCGGGGCGTGCATCTGGTGGTCTTCACGGTGGACGTTTTAAGGGAACTAATTTGCAAATGATTTAGGCGATTTGTCAAATATTTAATGCGATAACTGCGTTTTGATTGCCTGTACTTAACTGCATCTTGACGGACGGCGATTACTTGGATTAATTTAAATGATTATCCTTAAGAAAAGCTGACGCAAATTTACATACGGAAGCGCAAAGAAGCAAAATTAAGTTGTGCCATTTCTTAATGCATACCTTAAAAACTAGTGGTAAATGTTACATTTTTATTCTGACTTTATTTTCATTTTCAATGTCTTTTATTTACCTACCTAAGAAATATTAGTTCGATGATGCATGTGATGTTATTATTAATAATACAGGGTGTTAATTAACTTATGTCAAAAATTTAAAGGGGTGAAAAAGGAGCAAAAACTGAGTCAACTGATCTCACAAACTTGTATCAGCAGTTTAAGGTCATAGAGAAAAAAGCTAATAAAAAACGTGTTTAAAACTGTAGCGGCACGCTACAATTACATTTAGTACCTGCCCTAATAAATATATTTTGCTTTCTGGGAATTTACGAGCCATATAAATTATACTTTGATTTATCCGAGATTATCCCAAATAAATGTATTTAGCAAATGAGATTAGAATAAGTAGGCTGTAGCATTTCTCGGCTAGGCTTCCTACTCTGGTCCGGGTTCGATCCCCAGTGTCGGCACTGGCAATGTCGATGGATAATGGGTGTTTGTCCGCGTTTTTTCAAAGGGAACCCCCCTCCCCAAAAACCCTTGGCCTTTGGATTTGGGGGTTGTCTCATTTCTGTGGTGTGTTTTATGTTTTTTTTTTTATGTAAACATGAATTAGTTGTTGTATATTAGGGTACATAAGCACAAACCGAGTAGGTAATGACCCGGATATGTGTTAATTAGGATAGGGTAATAAAAGTGGGGACAAGGATAAAAACCGAAAACATTTCGAGGCACCATCAGAAGTCTTGAAGCCTAGTTCCTGCTCGGTTGTGTCTCGTGTTACCAGCCAAATTAGTAGAATAAAGTTTTCCATGCTACTTAGAGTTTTTCTCCTCACTTGAAGACCAAACCACTATAAAACTGTTTTGGAACTGCTGAAATACATGTATTTTATCGCGGCGAGTACTTACAAACAATTCTGTAACACTTTTTACGAGTTTGTAGGTTTCTTATGAAACCGGACTGTATTCCAAAGTCAGTTTGTAATACATTGTTGTAGTGATTGCTGTGCTGTTTTTCGAGAGTACATTTAATAGTCGTATTTTCAAGTTTTCTTTTAAAAATGGCGCATTTATTTAGCAATAGTGAATATTATGATATGCTCATAATTTATGGCGAAGCAAACGAAATATCCACAGAGTTTGTCAAGTGTACCGTGCAAGATATCCTCAACAACGTGCCCACGCACCGCGAACATTTGTTGCTGTAGCGCAAAGCGTTTTGGACACCGGTGAAGTATAACCACGTCGAGGTCGTGACGGTGGCCCAGAGCGACCACTAAGACTCTTAAATGTCGAGATGATTTTAGGTCTCGTCGAAGAAGATCCGCATCGTAGCACCAGAAGTAGCGCACAGCAAGTAAATATTTCTCATCCTCTTGTGTGACGGACATTACGAGAAGCTCAGTTGTACCCGTTTCATATTCAACGTGTTCAAGCGCTTACTCCTGTGGATTTTCCACTACGTCGAGGTTTTTGAGAATGGTTGATTGATGAACATGCTAGAAATCCTCAATTTACAGCGCAAATACTTGTTACAGATGAAGCATGTTTCAGTAGAAATGGTGTACGTAAAGTCTACAACACTCACCACTGGACTATCGAAAATCCACACGAAACACGTCGCGGTGCTTTTCAGCAACAGTTTTCAGTCAATCGTTAATGACAGTTTAATATCATATTTCACCAATTTGTTAACTGTGAAATAAAGGTCGAATGCGAAAAAATCACTTCAAAAATTGCAAATAGCGATGGATGTTGATGAAATTTATGATAAAGACAGTCAATCGAAAAACCAAAAATGTGCGCCAAAGGCCGATTCGAGTGTTGCTCCAGGTATTTGTTAATTAATATCGTTCGTTTCTTTCCAACAAATTGTTTAATTTATTAAACGTTAATTTTAGAAGTCAATTTCGTAGATAATTGAATCAAATAAACGTATCGAAAAAGAAAAATTCCAAAAAGTTGAAATTAAGTTGCTCTTTACAGCTAACAAAATAGGATAGCCAAACAGCATTATAAATAAATTGTCTCAGGGTTAGGCAAAAGCCGCGCGGCAATTTGCTCTTTTCTTATTTTCAAAAAGTTTTACATTGATAGTTCATGTAACAAACGCGCTAGTAGCAGTAAAACTTAACGTTAATAAAAGTTTAACCCTTTCTTTAATTGCCTCTAAAATCCCGGTCCAATCTGTCCAATAATTAATTAACAATTAAAATGTTATAAAAATCTTGGGAACAAAGAGGCGTAGGTGATTTCTTTTTCTTTAGATTAGTGTAAAAATAATATTTATTTAATGCAAAAAGAGTGAATTGCCGAGCGACTTTTGTCTGATCCTAGGACAAATTATTTATAACGCTGTTTTGCTAATCCTACTGTCTTAATTGTAAAGAGCAACTTAATTTCAACATTTTGAAATCTATGATTAACTTCTAAAATTAAAGTTTAATGAACAATTGCAAAAAAACGAACGAAATTAATTAGCAAATGCTTGGAGCAACAATTTCATGGTAAATGGAATCGGCCTTTGGCACACATGTTGATCACTGGGTTGATTGTCTTTCCATAAACATCAGCATTTATAGTTTTTTACAATAATAATGTGCAATTTTTCGAAAACTGACACAGTTAATAAATTGGCGAAATATGACTTTAGGTACGTTAAATTGTAGGTAATTTAATTGCCTACAACATAAAATAATAAACTTTCCTTGCAATAAAATACTAATATTTTTTCAGATATCGGATCTAATTCGACTGAACTATAAGTAGTATTTCATCAGAATATGATTGTTTAACGTTTCAAGGTGACTTAAATGAGAAAATGAGTATTTGCCAAATCATTAAAATTGATTATGTCTAAATGTACTTGTAATATTTCATATAGGAAAAAGGAAACAGTTCTACTGTTTGACTTTTAAAGATATAGGAATATTGTTTGATTGTAAACACTAGCTGCTACAATTAAGTTGAGTGATATCACGTACCTAAATTCCAAAAAATGTTGCAGTTTTAGTTTTTCCAGTATTATTGAATAAACAAACGAGTACAAAAACTTGTCCATTCTCGATAATTGCCATTGCACTATTAGTAATACAAATAATTTCCACCCTGTGTATTATAGTATTGAACGTACAGTACAGTACAGGTTTATACAGCTTACCAGTTAATTATAGACAGGGATCACATGTAATTAATAATAATAAAGCCTTCTCTCTACTGTTCAAGTTGATTTATTGTGGATATTCGTTCCACTTGTAATTGTAACAATTCAGATAATCAACAGAACGATTAATAAAGATGGTAAATGAACGCCGATTTTTCCCCTAATTCCGTTATTTAAAGTTAATGTACTGTAAATCTCTCTGAAAGTCCTACAAATCCATTTATAATTTAAAATAAAGGAAATATGCGAGATTAGCGCTCGAGGCAATGATTTAACTAAATCGGTGATTCAATTGGCGTTGTGTATGAAAGAAAAGGGTGCCAGACACGAGCGGATTCGCGCCACTAGAGGGCTCAGATGTTCAGTTCTATTTGAGACTACCCTAACCGTATGCAATGTATTTATTACTGGGGGTTGCAAACAATGTAAATTATGAACGTCAGACATATATATCTGCATATTTAGGACAATAGCCGTATAGAATCGATGATTTAAATCGGAAACTAAATTACAGAAGTTTTCGTTTCATATCCACAGTGTTCCCATATGGACCCAACCGACTCTGTTTATAATACAGGGTGATTCCATTTTAAATAGGAATTGATTCCTTGTTGCAAAGTAAGTGCACTTTATTCTAAAACATTTTGCTTTAGGAGGCTTTATTTTCTAACAAATAAAAAACTTTCTGTTATCTCAAAAACCCTTCAAGGAGCTTCAATAATAATATTGGCACCCGCTTATACATGAATGAAGGTCTTCCAATTGGTGTAACTGTAGTTGTATTATATTGACCAGTGACACGAAATTGGATAGTGTAACCCATTTCGTGAAAATATTAATAAACAAAAGAACTTCAATATCTTGTAAACGACGTATAACATCAAAAATTACATAACAGTATCTAAATTTATAAATGTTGTCAAGGAATAACTCAGTGGCGTACATTTTCTTCATAAAAAGAGGGGCTACACCAACCAGATTCGCTTCATCAGTCGATATATAATAATTATTACAGTTACATCAATTGAAAGACCTTTATTAATATATACGTTCGTACCAATTTTATTGAAGTTTCACTTAGGGTTCCTGAGATATACAGGGTGATTCAGTCATAACGTCATTATTTTGAACCACGTATTCGGAAGACCTAATAAAGACAGAAAATCGAAAAAAATATTTTTATTCGACCTTTTAAAAAGTAAGCAAATTACCCTTAACTCAAGTTAATTCGGCGCCCAACAGGTAACGCGCCGGCGGACTATAGAGCGTTCGCACGTTAAAGCGAAACAGCTGATTTCCTCAGTCCTCTTGAATTTTGCAATTGTTTTCAAAATCAAATTGCAGCGTCTCTCAACTTTATTAACAAAGTGTTATAGACGAATGAGTCTTTTTTTAGCCGTACCGTCATTGTAAACAGGTATGTGTCATACTACTCTTTGAAAAGCTATAACTCACACAATAAAGNTATATTTATAAGTTTGGCCAGAAAACAGTCGATTTCTAGGAATGGATTTTACATTAACCTACTTTTTGAAGGGCCCGCATCTGAAAAGCTAGCGCTGTTGAAATTTAAGACATTGTTACTGCTGCCGAATATGTTTACTTGAAATAAGAGAAATTACCGTGTTATGTATATTTTTCGCTTGTTTCTTTCTTAAAATTCATGATCTGGTAACGATTTATGTTTTACTATTACGGCGAAGAACACTATATAATACTTTGTGTACCTAGATAAGTCAGTGAAGTTAGCAACAATGTAATATCTCATATTTATTTATAAATAAAAATGTTATATCGAAACTATACTAAAAACATCTAGATGTTATTGAAATATAAATGCTATTTCTATCTGAAACCTAAAAAGAAGTTAATTTCTATTTTCGTGGTGTGCATAAGAATCACCACGAAAATCAACGATCTATATTCAGATTACAATTTGAAATAACTTTTATACGGGTGTTCTACAAGCTCTATGCCAAATTGACAGATGGTAGGTTAATTTCAGATATTTCTTCTTATATGAATACATACCTTATCGCTCTCACGTAACTTCAGATAGACCATCGGTACTTTCCTACCCGGTATATGGAAAAATATTATTTCACATTTCAGTCAAAGTACCCTGATAAATAAACATGATGGTTGCTATAACAATAATCATCCTTAACCTAAAGTTTAAACATTAGTTAATTTTTATTAATTTGAAATAAAGTATTTATTACAAAAAAATATGCGTCCGACAAAATCAGTACCGCAAATTAATAAAAAATTGATAAAACATTTAAAATACGTTAATCTATTTTTTTTAAATAAATTAAATAATTTAAAAAGTTAATAAAAAATAATAAAAATAAAGTTTCAAAGTTTAATTTAATAATAGAAATTTTATTATATGCGAATTTTTCTACTACTCCAGTCATGATATGGAAATATCGTCGATATCGTACTTTTTCGTAGAGGGGGCTTACCTAGTAGATGATAAAAATGTTAAAAAGTACAGCTAACTTAGGTCTATTTTTTTATAATTGAAAAACGCTATGCTCTTTATATAACAAAATATGTTTACTTGATCTTAAAAAAATAGGCTTGTTTAAAAAAAATCATTGTTACTTTAAGTTTCATTTACAACAATTGTTATAATTTGTTATAGAATATTTAATACAAATTTAATTTAATATTTTTGTACTTTATTATAATAAAGTAAATAAAAAATGAAAAAACAGATGCTAGGGTTCACAGATAAATTCAGATTTTATACTAAATTGCATTTTTTTCTTTGTATTTCTCATTTTTCTAGTGGATACCTCGCACTTTTTATATTAAATTGCTTATTATTAAATAGCTGTAGCGTAAAATTAAAATACATTTTTTTGGTAAATAATTACACATTTCAGAAAAATTTAACGAATCTAAAAAGATTATCAAAATGTAGAATTGCTATTATTGCTGTTATTTTTGGTTGATTCAAAGATTAGAATACTATAAATTACCATACCTACCCATAGTAAAATATTTCTGTTGATCAAAGATTAAAATGTTAACATTGTCTTCCTTCAAAAATTTTTTTTAATGATAAACGCACATTCAACAAAAATACCTTTTAATAAAACAGTTCTTTTAGCATAAAACTAATATAATAACATAATATTTACAAAGATTTATTCGTTTTCAAAGAAATATTTTTCCCATGAAAATAATATTCTTAGATTTATTTAAAAAGATTTAAAAAAACGTTGGGATTTTAGTTGTTATTAAAAAAAGTTTTTCAAATTTTCCAGTTTTTCCGATGGAAATTATATCGTGACTGTATATACGAAGGATTTGAAGTTAAGTAATTGTGCGTACAAATATTTTGGAGTATGTACTGTTTATCTAAAGTGTAAAAAGAAGATGCAATTTCTTAACAATATTTTTTTTATTTTCTTGTCGGACTGGCGTCTTAACCCGATGCTTTTGTCGGACTCTACTACTTTCGTTCTAAAATACATTATTCCATCATGCATTACTTTTGTCCGACATGCATGTATGAAGAAACATAATATCGTCATTTTGACATTTTTGGGGCGTCGGACTACTCGTACGCTGCATGATTTTTGTCGGATAAGTTGACTACAGTTTGTTTCACAAATTACTTAAGCAATTTACGCAAAATGGAACTTGCATCTTAGTCCAGTCATTATAGACATGGAACAGCCTGTTTCGGGAAAAAAATACTATTAGAAGTTTTTCTGCGGAATATTGTTCGGAAATGTGTTATAAATAAAATATCAAAAAATCAACCTNATTACGAGAAGCTCAGTTGTACCCGTTTCATATTCAACGTGTTCAAGCGCTTACTCCTGTGGATTTTCCACTACGTCGAGGTTTTTGAGAATGGTTGATTGATGAACATGCTACAAATCCTCAATTTACAGCGCAAATACTTGTTACAGATGAAGCATGTTTCAGTAGAAATGGTGTACGTAAAGTCTACAACACTCACCACTGGACTATCGAAAATCCACACGAAACACGTCGCGGTGCTTTTCAGCAACAGTTTTCAGTCAATCGTTAATGACAGTTTAATATCATATTTCACCAATTTGTTAACTGTGAAATAAAGGTCGAATGCGAAAAAATCACTTCAAAAATTGCAAATAGCGATGGATGTTGATGAAATTTATGATAAAGACAGTCAATCGAAAAACCAAAAATGTGTGCCAAAGGCCGATTCGAGTGTTGCTCCAGGTATTTGTTAATTAATATCGTTCGTTTCTTTCCAACAAATTGTTTAATTTATTAAACGTTAATTTTAGAAGTCAATTTCGTAGATAATTGAATCAAATAAACGTATCGAAAAAGAAAAATTCCAAAAAGTTGAAATTAAGTTGCTCTTTACAGCTAACAAAATAGGATAGCCAAACAGCATAATAAATAAATTGTCTCAGGGTTAGGCAAAAGCCGCGCGGCAATTTGCTCTTTTCTTATTTTCAAAAAGTTTTACATTGATAGTTCATGTAACAAACGCGCTAGTAGCAGTAAAACTTAACGTTAATAAAAGTTTAACCCTTTCTTTAATTGCCTCTAAAATCCCGGTCCAATCTGTCCAATAATTAATTAACAATTAAAATGTTATAAAAATCTTGGGAACAAAGAGGCGTAGGTGATTTCTTTTTCTTTAGATTAGTGTAAAAATAATATTTATTTAATGCAAAAAGAGTGAATTGCCGAGCGACTTTTGTCTGATCCTAGGACAAATTATTTATAACGCTGTTTTGCACATCCTACTGTCTTAATTGTAAAGAGCAACTTAATTTCAACATTTTGAAATCTATGATTAACTTCTAAAATTAAAGTTTAATGAACAATTGCAAAAAAACGAACGAAATTAATTAGCAAATGCTTGGAGCAACAATTTCATGGTAAATGGAATCGGCCTTTGGCACACATGTTGATCACTGGGTTGATTGTTTTTCCATAAACATCAGCATCTATAGTTTTTTACAATAATAATGTGCAATTTTTCGAAAACTGACACAGTTAATAAATTGGCGAAATATGACTTTAGGTACGTTAAATTGTAGGTAATTTAATTGCCTACAACATAAAATAATAAACTTTCTTTGCAATAAAATACTAATATTTTTTCAGATATCGGATCTAATTCGACTGAACTATAAGTAGTATTTCATCAGAATATGATTGTTTAACGTTTCAAGGTGACTTAAATGAGAAAATGAGTATTTGCCAAATCATTAAAATTGATTATGTCTAAATGTACTTGTAATATTTCATATAGGAAAAAGGAAACAGTTCTACTGTTTGACTTTTAGTTATCAAATTAAGAACATTACTGTTAAACGTTGTACATCTTATAAAGATATAGGAATATTGTTTGATTGTAAACACTAGCTGCTACAATTAAGTTGAGTGATATCACGTACCTAAATTCCAAAAAATGTTGCAGTTTTAGTTTTTCCAGTATTATCGAATAAACAAACGAGTACAAAAACTTGTCCATTCTCGATAATTGCCATTGCACTATTAGTAATACAAATAATTTCCACCCTGTGTATTATAGTATTGAACGTACAGTACAGTACAGGTTTATACAGCTTACCAGTTAATTATAGACAGGGATCACATGTAATTAATAATAATAAAGCCTTCTCTCTACTGTTCAAGTTGATTTATTGTGGATATTCGTTCCACTTGTAATTGTAACAATTCAGATAATCAACAGAACGATTAATAAAGATGGTAAATGAACGCCGATTTTTCCCCTAATTCCGTTATTTAAAGTTAATGTACTGTAAATCTCTCTGAAAGTCCTACAAATCCATTTATAATTTAAAATAAAGGAAATATGCGAGATTAGCGCTCAAGGCAATGATTTAACTAAATCGGTGATTCAATTGGCGTTGTGTATGAAAGAAAAGGGTGCCAGACACGAGCGGATTCGCGCCACTAGAGGGCTCAGATGTTCAGTTCTATTTGAGACTACCCTAACCGTATGCAATGTATTTATTACTGGGGGTTGCAAACAATGTAAATTATGAACGTCAGACATATATATCTGCATATTTAGGACAATAGCCGTATAGAATCGATGATTTAAATCGGAAACTAAATTACAGAAGTTTTCGTTTCATATCCACAGTGTTCCCATATGGACCCAACCGACTCTGTTTATAATACAGGGTGATTCCATTTTAAATAGGAATTGATTCCTTGTTGCAAAGTAAGTGCACTTTATTCTAAAACATTTTGCTTTAGGAGGCTTTATTTTCTAACAAATAAAAAACTTTCTGTTATCTCAAAAACCCTTCAAGGAGCTTCAATAATAATATTGGCACCCGCTTATACATGAATGAAGGTCTTCCAATTGGTGTAACTGTAGTTGTATTATATTGACCAGTGACACGAAATTGGATAGTGTAACCCATTTCGTGAAAATATTAATAAACAAAAGAACTTCAATATCTTGTAAACGACGTATAACATCAAAAATTACATAACAGTATCTAAATTTATAAATGTTGTCAAGGAATAACTCAGTGGCGTACATTTTCTTCATAAAAAGAGGGGCTACACCAACCAGATTCGCTTCATCAGTCGATATATAATAATTATTACAGTTACATCAATTGAAAGACCTTTATTAATATATACGTTCGTACCAATTTTATTGAAGTTTCACTTAGGGTTCCTGAGATATACAGGGTGATTCAGTCATAACGTCATTATTTTGAACCACGTATTCGGAAGACCTAATAAAGACAGAAAATCGAAAAAAATATTTTTATTCGACCTTTTAAAAAGTAAGCAAATTACCCTTAACTCAAGTTAATTCGGCGCCCAACAGGTAACGCGCCGGCGGACTATAGAGCGTTCGCACGTTAAAGCGAAACAGCTGATTTCCTCAGTCCTCTTGAATTTTGCAATTGTTTTCAAAATCAAATTGCAGCGTCTCTCAACTTTATTAACAAAGTGTTATAGACGAATGAGTCTTTTTTTAGCCGTACCGTCATTGTAAACAGGTATGTGTCATACTACTCTTTGAAAAGCTATAACTCACACAATAAAGTATAGATACTATAAATTGAATAATTAATTCAACATAATACTAATACAAAAACTCATATGCAGTTATAAAACATAACGAAAACGTTAACAAAATTAAAAATATACTAAATTGTAATAACCTAATAACCTAACATTCGCAAACAATTATTATCCATATACATTTGTTTCTATTAACAAATAAATAATACTAGTAAATTTTTAAAATGTAAAAACATATGAAAATGCGCCCTGCTTAATAATAATATGCCGCCTCTTCTCCAGCACAAGTCTTCGACTTCTGGGCTAATTCTCGTGGTTTGAATGAGGAGTAGAGATATTATTATTATTATATTATTATATTGTATTCATTCTTGTGTGTCTTGTCGTTCACTACAGATTAAAAACGTATTAAATGCTAGGTTAACGACCGAGTATTAGGTAGGTTCACTCTCGATAAACCTTTGTGGGTCGACGGTCAGGAGCAGTCCGAAAAGGGGCGTAAATGATTTGAGAATTTTTTTTGAGCGTAAATATGCATTCAAACTTTTTTTCCTGTAAAATTAATGACATCATTACTGAATCACCCTGTATAAAGTTTATTTTCTAAACCTTAGCGCCCTGTGTCTCGAAAGCAAAGCTTCCTAAAGCAAAACGTTATAGAACAAAATTACATTTACTTTTTAATAAGGAATCAATTCCTCCATGAATTTCATTAATTTTGAAAAACCAACAGTCTTTCTAGATATCTGTTTTGTTTCCCATTCAATATAACTCTTCTTTAAAGTCAGAATTGTTTGGGATGATGGACGCTTCTGGATATATTTATTTACAGGTAGTAAGTACCCTTGCACAAATTTTAGGACGGTCATTCCATGTCAAATCGACCAATGGTTGGAATCGAGCCCTTTCAATTTGGACGAATTTTGGTCAAAAGTTTTCTTTTATCATAACGCAAAGATTTGCCAAAGGAAACAAATTTAAAAATTTATTTTCGAAAGTTATTCAAAATTCAAAATTTCACTATTTTCCCAATTTTTCAAGTTTATTTTTTAAATATCTTGAAAACTAAAAAATTTTAATATTTTCACATTCAATTCATTTAATATTTTTTATTATTTAAATTTAAAGAAATGTTGAAGAAACCGTAAAGTTTTCGTTTCACGTTACCGAAGGTAGAACCATTTTTTTATCTTCATGGTATTCAAAGTATAAAATTAAATTGGCATAACACAGTAGTTATTTGTTTTGTTTCTTCTCCCAATATATTGACTAAAGTTATTTTTGGTGATATATATAGCTCTGTTTATTTGAGCTTTTGTCACCTGTGAAAGAAATAATTAAATAAACACTTGCTTCAAAAGGACTAGTCATTTTAAGTCATGCACTTCACATATTATTGTAATTAAGTTCCTACAGTTGACACATTTGAATGGGTTATTACCCATTTTCAGAACAAAATAATATGCGTCATTGTTACTGTTAAATATGAAAAAGTGTGGTTGTCAAATATATTTTCCTTTTTTTTATAAATAAGAAAGAGTGAAAGAATACTTGCACCACAACAAGGTATTCCGATTCATTTAAATCTTTCAACGAAATAAAAAAGTAGTTCTTCCCTTGCCTTGTTCTCAAGGAAGTATTGTTTTCAGAACAATATACATTACACAGAGAGAATTTATGAACCGCTGAAAAAATATTATCTTCAGCATGCTCTGTGTTATGAATACACGTATAACTTACATAAGAATAACGTACGTGTATTGTTATACGCAAGAACAATAAATTCCACACCGTATATGTAACACGGACAAAAAAAAGATATATCTAGATAGCTTTATATGAAAATAACTCGGACTAATGTCTGATAAAGAAATTACCATTAGTAAAAATTGCAGAACGCCATTTGAAACACGATAAGTATCAATAACTGATCAAAATTAACATGAGGAAAAATATCTTGCAAAAAAACTATCACAATTTTTGTAATACCTAATGTATATAAAGTATTTTCATGAAGTTCCCCAAAAAAAAAACATGTTACTTTTATTTCAGTTAAATTTAATATTATTGTCCCATTGAATTCTATAATTTACATATATCTGCCTCTGAATGTATTAGAGTATTAGAATGTAGTATAATAATATGAAAACATTTATTAAAATATGTATCACCAAACATTTTTGTTTTTATTTACAATTCTTTATACAAATTTTTCAAAAAATATTGGGATAGGCTTGACATGCACAACAAGAATTCTTTGCTCGACTGTATTTTATATCTTTATTGTATTAGATAAGTTTTGTCACATATGTAGACTAGAGTGGCTGAGTCATTGTAATGTAGACATGTCAGCGTTATTCCAAAATCGGGAATTTACACTTTAAGTAGCTTCAAAATATACGTAAAGACATAAGAAAATGTAGTCATCTTTAACAATCTTGATTAGTTTTAGATATACAGTTTTTTTGAAAAAAATCGTCCATTTAAATTAACTTCTCTATCTCCGTTGTCATTAAATTTAGAAGAAAAAAGTTAGAACATTATTTGTGTTATTTTTTACAAGGAGCCATTGGCGTACTCTGATTTTTTACAAATTGCACAGTTTTTCTGATATTACATAAACATAGTTTTTTTTTTAAATAGAACATCCTGTATGGCCAATATCACGATGAATATATTTTTTTTACCTTTTCAGCCATAGCCATAACAGATACTTTTTATTATGCCTAAATGAAGAAAAATGCAAAAATATAACTAGGTATTTTCTCAGTTGGTTATGTGATTTATTTAGTATTCGTCTTTTATTGTTTAATATTGACAGTTAATTTATTTTTGACTGATTGATAGCTTGCTGAACGACCTATACTTGGATTTATAAATTTTATAAAATAAGGGCATGGGCGTAATGTTTGCTTGTGGTGGGCCCAGGGCTGTAAGCTCTGTGGAGGCCTCCAAAAAAAAACAGATATTTTTATTTGATTTTAAAAAAAGACCGATGTGACAAATGTGATAATATTAGATCTTTTTTTCTGGAGCGGACAGCGGGCTTTCTGGGGTGGGCCGTGCACTCCCTTACCCCCTAGCTACGCCTATGGGCGTAAGTATATTTTTTGATTATCCCAAATCGATTTCTAGAAGTATTTTAAAAATTTTCAAGGGTAATGTGATGTATGTAGAAAGTTTCATTGCAAATTTAAGATATTTTCAAATTTTATTACCTGTAGTCTGTTTAGAAATGAAAGAGAGTAATAAAAGCTTATTATGTATGCAAATCGTAAATAAATGTAGTACTGGTGCTTATATTCAATATTTTTATATTATGTATTATC
>NW_019416489.1:260362-382056 GCF_000390285.2 Anoplophora glabripennis
AAGATAGCGGCGATGCGTTCTATTACTTGGTCTAGCGAACGAGTGGGGAGAGCGAGGCGGAGCATGCGCGCTTAACAATTTAATAAATATTAACATTTTTTCAGTCATTTTTAAACAAATTAAATTTGAAAAACTAAATTCTCAGTAAATGCATATGTCAATACAACTATTTAGGTACAAAAACAACTAATGATTGAAACCCTACAACGCCTGTGAGCTTGGGAAAAATTAATTGAAAATAGCATCTTCTTAGATAATAAATTTTGCCAACGCCAAGCTAATGAAGCTTTTGGGCTGAAATTTTTACCACTTATTAAGGGTGCAAAAAGCCTCAAACATCCTGAATTACAAGTGTCTGCGATGAAAATTGCATTAATTATTAGCAATTGAAAAAAGCGGACATTTTCGACCATTTTTGAGCTCTTGCACATAAACAAATTATCGGAATTTAATCGGACTTGTTTTATTTTACAGATTTATTTAATACCTACCTTTTTTGTATAAACTTTTTTCTCTGTGAATAACAGTTTTTTACGCGAGTCAAAAAAACACTTTTCCATAATTTTGACCAATGTTTTAACAAAGTTTCCCAACTAGACTCGAGTTGATTTTTAGATATTTTGTTTCGGAACAATATTCCGCAGAGAAACTTCTAATAGTATTTTTTCCCCGAAAAAAAAGCTATAATGACTGGCCTATCTATGAGGATATTTAATAACGCTATTTTGACATTTTGGGAGATGGTGGACAAATGGGAACGCGGAATGATTTTCGTCAGACAAACATTTTTTTAATTGTTTTGTCATAAAAACTGACCATTCCGATAAAAAAGAAAATTGCATGTATCGCATTGTAGCATAGCGTCAGAACGACAATTCCCGGAATCGCTCATTCGAAAGCACGGCGGCGACGCAGAAAATTTTCGAAGAGGAAAAGTTTGTCGGACTCGTTATAAAGAAGTCACTCGCAAAGTTTAGCACTTGCATGTATCACTAAAACGCAAGAGCGATGTACTGGTGACTAATATTTTGTTCCATTTTTAATAACCCTAAACTGTCACACTTCTTTTTTTTCGATGGCAACACTTTACCGCAAAAATGGTGCTAAACTCAAATCTTGTGTGAATTTTGTGACACCCGATATTATTATTGACCTCAACGTTAATCTGGACTTTAAATATACCTACGTATAAGTATTGTACTACCAATTTTACCAACATTTATAATTTATTATCTATAACTAAAAACTTAATATGATTAAAATTGTTTTTGAACTACAGTATTACAGTCACAAGATATTTTATAAAAGTCAATAAACCATTTCAATATAATTTTTATAAAAGTTACAGTAACTGAAAGGAAAATAGTTGACAACAGGAACTAGGTTAAGGATTAAGAAATGACTTCAATTATAAAGTTATCGAAGATTTCGACGGTACATGTTCAATTTGAATTTATTCTCGCAAATGCCTGATATAAACATGCAATCTATTCCAGCTAAGCCATAAATTTATGTCATCGTAAATATAAAATATTGCCATAGACATATCATAATTCATAAGATTTTACTGATATGAATATTTGAAAAGTTTCCAAAACTGATTAAGAATTCATTGGAAAAGTTTATTCGATCTATACCGTTGCCGGTTTGAAATATAAAAGCAAAAAACTAATGGCTCGGGAACCTTTTAAAATATAAATCCCAATTCGCAGACTACCCCATGCATTATTAAACCTCGGAACGAAAAAGGGAGACGTCTACTTAAACCTATAATCTTTTGAACCCTTTCACTTTCTACTTTATCTGCTTACAACTTCGCTGAATCCTCCAAGGATATCCCTATTTCGTTATTTATTACCACCATTTATGTCTTTAGGGAAGGCTCTAATTTTCAGCAGCGAAACAATAATTGTGCGTTTTGGTAGGTTTAAATTAAATTTCGACATTTAATCTGGTACTCTTTGCCATATCCTATTATTGTACGAAAAGAAGAAAAAATAAAATAAATAAATCATTCTGAAAATTTTATACTTCCTCCCTTGCGGTTTTTCTAAGTAATAAAGGGGAAAGAAACTTTGAAAGTCTTGGAAAATGAGCACTTCACCTCCATAAAAGCATGAGATATGTACCAGGTGACACAAACTATACACTGTAAAAAATTTCACTCAGTTTTACTCAATAATGTATCAATTTCTGTCCACACCCGATTGAGTGAAATTTTCATTCTATTAGTATGAGCACAACTGAGTGTAACTATTGCATAAAAAATGAGTGAGTTTTACTCAAATCCGAGTGCTGCTGCTGCTGCTGCTGCTAACTCTATTCTGAGTACATAAAACCAATTTATAGTTGACTATTTCTCTAATATGATTTAAATTTAACTATTATGAATCATTTTTTACTCAGACTTGGTTTTTAATTAACTAAGTATAGAGTGCACAAATAAATCATTCATAAATGATTAATTAGGATATACAGTGTTGAAATTAATTCACTTCGCAGGGGCCTCCTCCTGTCCTGGCTGAGACCCGCCAGCTGAGATCCGTCACCGCCGACTAAGGCCTGTTCTCTTGGCGATCACGGTTTCTGGAGCATCCATATTTGAGTAAAAGTACTCAGTTTCAGTTTAAATATAATCACAAATGAGTAAAATAATCAAAATGCCCAATATTGAGCGAAAATGTACTCAATAATTTCACTCAATGGATTTGCTCCGAACTTTTATTGCTTTCACTCACACCGATTTTATTACAGTGTAAGGTCATCCTTTCATACAAGAGTTATAAAAAAGGCAAAAAATAGACATGAATGGAGCACAAATAGGTCCGGCTGCAAGATGAGCCTGACTTTCCTAGAATATAGTTTGGAAATGTGAGAAATTACAAATTGTAGGTAATAATTTTCAAAACATTTTGTGCAAAGTTTGGTGCAACTTCTAGCCTCATAGTTGTCCTGATTTATAAGGTCACTGAGAAAATTACCATATAGGGTAGCCCATCGAAAACGTACCGCAAGGCATTACAGGGTAGTAAATAACTTTTCGGAAAAATCCAAAAACAGGTCAAATTTATTTCTGAGGGGGACAACTTTTGGCTCAAAAAGCATTCCAAAATCTTCAACCCCCTAAGTGGGGGTGCTATCCCCTAAATTTTTTCAAATGGGAATGGNAACAGTACACGAAATTTAAGCAAAATTTTAATATTTTCACATTCAATTCATTTAATATTTTTTATTATTTAAATTTAAAGAAATGTTGAAGAAACCGTAAAGTTTTCGTTTCACGTTACCGAAGGTAGAACCATTTTTTTATCTTCATGGTATTCAAAGTATAAAATTAAATTGGCATAACACAGTAGTTATTTGTTTTGTTTCTTCTCCCAATATATTGACTAAAGTTATTTTTGGTGATATATATAGCTCTGTTTATTTGAGCTTTTGTCACCTGTGAAAGAAATAATTAAATAAACACTTGCTTCAAAAGGACTAGTCATTTTAAGTCATGCACTTCACATATTATTGTAATTAAGTTCCTACAGTTGACACATTGGAATGGGTTATTACCCATTTTCAGAACAAAATAATATGCGTCATTGTTACTGTTAAATATGAAAAAGTGTGGTTGTCAAATATATTTTCCTTTTTTTTATAAATAAGAAAGAGTGAAAGAATACTTGCACCACAACAAGGTATTCCGATTCATTTAAATCTTTCAACGAAACAAAAAAGTAGTTCTTTCCTTGCCTTGTTCTCAAGGAAGTATTGTTTTCAGAACAATATACATTACACAGAGAGAATTTATGAACCGCTGAAAAAATATTATCTTCAGCATGCTCTGTGTTATGAATACACGTATAACTTACATAAGAATAACGTACGTGTATTGTTATACGCAAGAACAATAAATTCCACACCGTATATGTAACACGGACAAAAAAAAGATATATCTAGATAGCTTTATATGAAAATAACTGGGACTAATGTCTGATAATGAAATTACCATTAGTAAAAATTGCAGAACGCCATTTGAAACACGATAAGTATCAATAACTGATCAAAATTAACATGAGGAAAAATATCTTGCAAAAAAACTATCACAATTTTTGTAATACCTAATGTATATAAAGTATTTTCATGAAGTTCCCCAAAAAAAAAACATGTTACTTTTATTTCAGTTAAATTTAATATTATTGTCCCATTGAATTCTATAATTTACATATATCTACCTCTGAATGTATTAGAGTATTAGAATGTAGTATAATAATATGAAAACATTTATTAAAATATGTATCACTACAATTTTTTGTTTTTATTTACAATTCTTTATACAAATTTTTCAAAAAATATTGGGATAGGCTTGACAATCACAAGAATTCTTTGCTCGACTGTATTTTGTCTTTATTGTATTAGATCAGTTTTGTCACATATGTAGACTACAGTGGCTGAGTCATTGTAATGTAGACATGTCAGCGTTATTCCAAAATCGGGAATTTACACTTTAAGTAGCTTCAAAATATTATACGTAAAGACATAAGAAAATGTAGTCATCTTTAACAATCTTGATTAGTTTTAGATAGAGTTTTTTTGAAAAAAATCGTCCATTTAAATTAACTTCTCTATCTCCGTTGTCATTAAATTTAGAAGAAAAAAGTTAGAACATTATTTGTTTTATTTTTACAAGGAAGCCATTGGCGTACTCTGATTTTTTACAAATCGCACAGTTTTTCTGATATTACATAAATATAGTTATTTTTAAATAGAGCACCCTGTATGGCCAACATCCTGATGAATATATTTTTTTACCTTTTCAGCCATATATAATAACAGATACTTTTTATTATGCCTAAATGAAGAAAAATGCAAAAAATATATAAGTAGGTATTTTCTCAGTTGGCTATGTGATTCATTTAGTATTCGTCTTTTATTGCTTAATATTGACAATTCATTTATTTTTGACTGATTGATAGCTTGCTGAACGACCTATACTTGGTTTTATAACATTTATAAAATTATAAAATAAGCATGGGCGTAAAGTTAGCTTGGGGTGGGCCCAGGGCTGCAAACTCTGTGGAGGCCTCCAAAAAAAACAGGTATTTTTATTTGATTTAAAAAAAAGACCGATGTGACAAATATGATAATATTAGATCTTTTTTTCTGGAGCGGGCAGCGGGCTTTCTGGGGTGGGCCGTGCACACCCCTGCCCCTCTAGCTAAGCCCATGGGCGTAAGTATATTTTTTGATTATCCCAAATCGATTTCTAGAAGTATTTTAAAAATTTTCAAGGGTAATGTGATGTATGTAGAAAGTTTCATTGCAAATTTAAGATATTTTCAAATTTTATTACCTAGTATTTATTTTACAAAATTATGTACCTCTATTCAATAACAAAACAGATAATATATTTAACAAAATTGTAGTAAAGCTAATTACAGCAACTTAAATACAATTGTTGATGTATGACACAAATTGTAATTATTTGCCAGTTCCAAGCAAGGTTTTTCTCTCCTAAATAACACAATAGGTTTCAGAGTCGTCTGGTCTCGACTTACACACTTACTCATATAAATTTCATGAGAAAACATGCATCCAGTACAGCAAATTGGTATATTTATAAGTTTGGCCAGAAAACAGTCGATTTCTAGGAATGGATTTTACATTAACCTACTTTTTGAAGGGCCCGCATCTGAAAAGCTGGCGCTGTTAAAATTTAAGACATTGTTACTGCTGCCGAACATGTTTACTTGAAATAAGAGAAATTACCGTGTTATGTATATTTTTCGCTTGTTTCTTTCTTAAAATTCATGATCTGGTAACGATTTATGTTTTACTATTACGGCGAAGAACACTATATGTATAATACTTTGTGAACCTAGATAAGTCAGTGAAGTTAGCAACAATGTAATATCTCATATGTATAATTTATAAATAAATATGTTATATCGAAACTATACTAAAAACATCTAGATGTTATTGAAATATAAATGCTATTTCTATCTGAAACCTAAAAAGAAGTTAATTTCTATTTTCGTGGTGTGCATAAGAATCACCACGAAAATCAACGATCTATATTCAGATTACAATTTGAAATAACTTTTATACGGGTGTTCTACAAGCTCTATGCCAAATTGACAGATGGTAGGTTAATTTCAGATATTTCTTCTTATATGAATACATACCTTATCGCTCTCATGTAACTTCAGATAGACCATCGGTACTTTCCTACCCGGTATATGGAAAAATATTATTTCACATTTCAGTCAAAGTACCCTGATAAATAAACATGATGGTTGCTATAACAATAATCATCCTTAACCTAAAGTTTAAACATTAGTTAATTTTTATTAATTTGAAATAAAGTATTTATTACAAAAAAATATGCGTCCGACAAAATCAGTACCGCAAATTAATAAAAAATTGATAAAACATTTAAAATACGTTAATCTATTTTTTTTAAATAAATTAAATAATTTAAAAAGTTAATAAAAAATAATAAAAATAAAGTTTCAAAGTTTAATTTAATAATAGAAATTTTATTATATGCGAATTTTTCTACTACTCCAGTCATGATATGGAAATATCGTCGATATCGTACTTTTTCGTAGAGGGGGCTTACCTAGTAGATGATAAAAATGTTAAAAAGTACAGCTAACTTAGGTCTATATTTTTATAATTGAAAAACCCTATGCTCTTTATATAACAAAATATGTTTACTTGATCTTAAAAAAATAGGCTTGTTTNTTAATTAAGATTATTAATTTTAATGCATCATATAATGATATACATGAACAAACAAAAACACTTATTGACATTTACTGAAATATATTATGCGTTTATCTGTCACTATATTGGTGTCTTGAATGCTATTAATAGATTAAAAAATATTACAAAATGACAAACTTATTTTAATAGATAATGTCAAGACTAACTGATTTCTTCAAACGATGAAATTTTAGATAGTGATTTAAAGTTTCTAAAAAATATACGAGTAAAGAATTTCCTGAGAATATTGCCACCAAAGTATTTAAAAACGTTAAAAGTAAAACAAATTTTGTAACAGGACAAACATATACGAAGTTTGACCAAAAAGTGACGGAAATTGTTAATTTTCTCAGAAAGTACTCGTATTTATTTAATCTTTAATTTTTATCCCATCCCCTTCAAAGTAGCCCCCTGTGATATTAAACACTTATGCCAGCGGTATTCAAACTGTTTTCCTAGGAACTCTGGGGTTCCCCACAACCTCTCTGGGGGTTCCACGATTCTGCCAAAAATTAAAAATTTTGAAATTAACAATATCGATACTACAAAATTCAAAAAAATTATACTCTTAAAACTTTTTATTTTTATAGGTACATGGTACATGCGTATAAGAGCTTAACAAGAATTTTCTTTATCTATTTATGTAAGTGCAATTATCCAATAAATAGTTACTTTAATTTACTTTAAACTTTAAAGTCTTAGTTTAATGTTTATTTAGTGGAATATTTATTTTGTTAATCGTAGTATTTATAATTATATTATATAATCAGTAAAAAATGTGTTCGAAAATGTTTTTAGGTGTTAGGGTTCCTCAAAAAATCGAAATATTGTCCGGGTTCCGCAAGTCGTAAAAGTTTGAAGACCACTGACTTATGCCAACGTAATTTACAATTTGAGAAACACTGGTGGAACGTCTCTTGAGCACGATTTGCGATTTTGTCTTTACCTCATCTGTTATTGAAAAACGTTGTTCTCTGAGTACCCTGTGGAGTTTGGGAAATAGGAAATAGTAACAGGGGTCATGTCTGGAGAATAGAGTGGTTGCGCATTACAACGGTTTGTGTTTCGCCAGGAACTGTTGGATAAGCAAAGCAGTATGAGCCGGTGTGTTATCGTGGTGTACAATCCGTGTATTGTCTCTCGTGTTCTTGTCGTTTTTTCCTGATTGCCTCACGAAAATTGCGCACGCAAAAATGTGAATCCATTCTATCAGAAAGACCTTGACTCTTAACCAAGTGTCACCTCATCTTCGATGTGTTTGCCTTGGCCTTCTTGAAAACATTTGTACCATTGATGAACTCGTGGTTGTGACATAGTATCGTCGTCAAAGATCTTCAGTAGCATTTTGAACATTTCACATCCACAAAATATCAGACGAACACTCTGATCCGATATTTCGCTATACAAAAAATCACCAAAACACAGGTAAGTTTACTCATTCGCTCCCTAAACACAAACTAAGCATGGCAGCGGCTTAAAAATTGACAGGTATGTCACTGATACTGCTACCAACACACAAAAAAAGAATCAACTCGATAGTCGAGAATGTCGAGATATACTACGAGCAATTTGAAAATTAGCTGTTACGTTTTTATCAAACGACGTATATTTCATTTTTATACGCAATTTTTTACTCTTGATGCTCTATATTAATAACAAAACAGTTTTTAAGCAGGATTTTGATTTATTGTACCATTGCATTGTACCAATGCTTTCTTCTTTTAATGTTTCTTCTGTATTTTTTCTCTTTACCCTCCTGTTCTGTAGTTGGGTTTTTGCATTTGTACAACAGTGTATCAATATATACAGGGTCGGAAAGTCCCCATGGTTCATCGGCCGTTATGTGAGAGCGATTAAGAAAGCCATAGAAATCCGTGCGATAGAGAAATATGGCTATAATGAAGGCGTTTAATAGTCATCGCCCATTTTGCCCTTCCACAAATAAGATCCACTTATTATTTGTGGAAGGGCGAAATGGGCGGTGATTATTAGACGCCTTCATTATAGCCATCTTTCTCTATCGCACGGATTTTTATGACTTACTTTATTGCTCTCACGTAACAGCCGATGAACCATAGGGACTTTCCTACCCTGTAGATAAATTATATAAATAGATAAATTAATTATTAATTAAAAGTATATTATCAGAAAAATTAAGAAGAATAGGTAACAAATTATTTAAAATTGAAACATTAGTTTTCAGGTAATACTTTTTTGTCAGACACGTTCAAAATTAAATAAATTCATCTATCTATAGCATACCTTGTGCATGCAATAAATATTATGTTGGACTATGACCTATAAATTTTCACAAAAGCTACATAAACGAAACAGATTTTGAGATACAAAAAATTTGCAACCACGCTTGGGTAAAATTTGTGTATAACTATTCCATCAACTTGAATCTTTGTTGGAAGCAGATAAACAACCAAATTTAAACTGTCAAACTCAATTAAAAAAGAAACGTCATTCCTAGAAAAATGATTGATTTTTCGAAATGTTAAATATAATTGAAGTGCGTGATATATTGATTTTTTAACTTTACTTCTTGTTTTTCAGTGTAAGATTTTTAAGCCAAACTAGTTTAATAAAAAATACCCCTTGATCGATCCTTTCGGCTCAAAGGTTTATTTAGTTAATTTATTCACAGGTGGCAAAATATCCAATAAATAGAAAAAAAGAGGTTATAGCTTGTAGCGGTTTCCACGAGACACCCTGTATATTATCAGTACGAATATAAGCTTTCAGTCGGCGTAGCAGCATAAATCGTTACATGAGTATATCTAGTGAACACGAAATATCAAAATACGGCGACAACTCTAACACCAGAAACTAAACCATAAATCCTTATCATCATAAATTATTGGGATAAGATGGATGAATGAAGACAAGTGGTNCATCGATGCCAGGAGACGAGAAACCCCCAACCTAGAAATCATGGAAGTACTAACCACGAATAGCGTTGCTTGACTTTTCGTCAGTCGCTAGGCCAATAGAACCTGTTGTAACAAATGTTAGACAGGTTTCCATTAAACAGAATCTATTGGTCAGCAATGCCAGTAACTGGCTAATTTTTCGTCTTCAGTCATGTCCAAAAGTGATTTTTTTAACTGAAACAGAAGCTTAATAAATTAAAAAATTTAATCCTGTATCCAAAACGTTCTGTATTATAAATTGATGAAAACTGAGATATTGGGGTTTTAAGTCATGATTATTAAGGTTACGTAGCCAGATTTTTAATGAAAAAAACCCTAACTTGATTTTCCGAAAAATATCATCATCATAATTAGTTCAACAAGGACTGATGAAAATATAATTTGAGATATATTACAAATTTTAATTATTTTTCTGTGATAAATTTTATATAGGTATGTATGAAGTTTTAATGGTATATCCAATTCCTCTTTGAACTCTTCAAGTTTGTTCCAGTCAGCTACTAGTTTGAAGTTGTCAGAAATGTTCATCCAACTTCTTCTTCTACTAACTTCTTCACATTTACTGAAAGTATATTAATATCTAACTTAACTAGTCAGACCCTTCTGACTGAAACCAGTTCCTAACTGTTGGAACAAATCTTTTAAGAAATACTTCTTTTCAACATTCAAATGCTTTGGTAGCAAAAGTTTCTGGATACAGTTTACGAAATAAATTACTTACAATAATTAGAGAATTTATTGTGTTACTGAAAATGTAATTTAATTAAGATTATTAATTTTAATGCATCATATAATGATATACATGAACAAACAAAAACACTTATTGACATTTACTGAAATATATTATGCGTTTATCTGTCACTATATTGGTGTCTTGTAAAAAAGGTCGTAAATTGTCCGTAACTACGGCACCAAAAAAAATTAAATGAATGCTATTAATAGATTAAAAAATATTACAAAATGACAAACTTATTTTAATAGATAATGTCAAGACTAACTGATTTCTTCAAACGATGAAATTTTAGATAGTGATTTAAAGTTTCTAAAAAATATACGAGTAAAGAATTTCCTGAGAATATTGCCACCAAAGTATTTAAAAACGTTAAAAGTAAAACAAATTTTGTAACAGGACAAACATATACGAAGTTTGACCAAAAAGTGACGGAAATTGTTAATTTTCTCAGAAAGTACTCGTATTTATTTAATCTTTAATTTTTATCCCATCCCCTTCAAAGTAGCCCCCTGTGATATTAAACACTTATGCCAGCGGTATTCAAACTGTTTTCCTAGGAACTCTGGGGTTCCCCACAACCTCTCTGGGGGTTCCACGATTCTGCCAAAAATTAAAAATTTTGAAATTAACAATATCGATACTACAAAATTCAAAAAAATTATACTCTTAAAACTTTTTATTTTTATAGGTACATGCGTATAAGAGCTTAACAAGAATTTTCTTTATCTATTTATGTAAGTGCAATTATCCAATAAATAGTTACTTTAATTTACTTTAAACTTTAAAGTCTTAGTTTAATGTTTACTTAGTGGAATATTTATTTTGTTAATCGTAGTATTTATAAATATATTATATAATCAGTAAAAAATGTGTTCGAAAATGTTTTTAGGTGTTAGGGTTCCTCAAAAAATCGAAATATTGTCCGGGTTCCGCAAGTCGTAAAAGTTTAAAGACCACTGACTTATGCCAACGTAATTTACAATTTGAGAAACACTGGTGGAACGCCTCTTGAGCACGATTTGCGATTTTGTCTTTACCTCATCTATTATTGAAAAACGTTGTCTTCTGAGTATCCTTTGGAGTTTGGGAAATAGGAAATTGCAACAGGGGTCATGTCTGGCAAATAGAGTGGTTGCGCACAACGGTTTGTGTTTCGCCAAGAACTGTTCGATAAGCAAAGGAGTAAGAGCCGGTGTGTTGTCGTGGTGTTAAATCCATGCGTTGTCTCTCGTGTTCTTGTCGTTTTCTCCCGATTGCCTCATGAAAATTGCGCAAAAATGTGATTCCATTCTATTAGAAAGACCTTGACTCTTAACCAGATGTTGTCCCATCTTCGATGTCTTCTTGGCCTTCTTGAAAACATTTGTACCATTCATAAACTCGTGATTGTGACATAGTACCGTCGTCAAAGAACTTCAGTAACATTTTGAACATTTCGCATGCACTTAATTACGTTTTTAACACAAAATATCAGACGAACACTCTGATCCCATACTTCGCCATACAAAATATCACCAAAACACAGGTAAGTTTACTCATTCGCTTCCTAAACACAAACTAAGCATGGCGGCGGCTTAAAAGTTGACAGGTATGTCACTGACAGTGTTACCAATACGCAAAAAAATTATCAACTTGATAGACGAGATATATTACGCTTAATTTGAAAATTACTTTTTGATCAAACCTCGTACATTAAATTTTTATACGTAATTTTTAGCTATTGATGCTCTCTTTTTATATTAATAACGAAACAGTTTTTAAGTATGATTTTGTTTTATTGTACATTCATTGTTTTTGTTTCTTCTAATGTTTCTTCTGTATTTTTTTCCTCTTTACCCTCCTGTTCTGTAGTAGGGTTTTTACACCTTTAGAATAGTGTATCAATAAACAGATAAATAAATAAATAAATTAAAAATTCTATTTTATCATAAAAATGAAAAAGTAACTAGTAAAAAAGTAACAAGTAAAATTGAAACATTAGTTTTTCAGGTAATATTTTTTGTCAGACACGTTCAAAATTAAAAAAAAAAATCATCTATGTTAAGGTATGTTACCTTATGAATGCAATAAACATTATGTTGGACCTTCATTTATAAATTATACTCAAAAATTACATAAACAAATGAGATAGGTACAAAAAATTTGCAACCATGCTTGAGGTACCGGTCATATGGGGTTCGGCCAAAATTTTCCAGGAAAAAAATAATATCATTACACTAATGCACACAATTAAATGGTCAATAGAATTTCCGAAATTTTTCCGTGATTTTTGAGACTGTAGGTGTTTAGGTGAAAAATGGTCGTATCAGGAATTAAAAAAAAAAACATTTTGAAGCTCTAAGATTCTAGTTTTTAGATCTTTAAGTCGAAATTTTTTAGGAGCTACGGTTATCATGCAATTCTAAATAGCGCGACAAACAAATTTTGCAAATTTTCTTTTTTTTCCATTTTAATCATGATTATGAATTGTTTAAGCTCAAAAAACGTGACCCTTTAATTTTTTTAAAAGTTTGACTGTTTGAAACAACGAAACGGTTCTCTAGATCGAGATGAAATTTCACAGGGTTCTTCTGGGTATATCAAACTGTAAAAGTCATGCTTAACATTTGTCATTTCGTGAATATTTCTAATTTAACCGTGAATTTTCTAAAAAACCATAAATTACCATTTTTTCCTGTTTTTTTAATTCGTGTAAAAGATGAAAAAATTTTTTTTCCAAAAAGTTGCGGCAGTATATTATAAGAAATTTATTCCAATTTTGCAAGGCAAGTCATGGCAAGAAGCAAAGCTAATAGCAAGAGACAAAAAGCAATGGAGAAAAAACCCAATTAAAAATGAAATGTCATTCCTAGCTTTGATAATGAAAAAAGATTGATTTTTCGAAATATTAAATATAAATGAAGTGTGTGATATGTAACTTTACTTGTCTTCTTTTTCAGTGTGAGATTTTTAAGTAAAACTAGTTTAATAAAATCGATCCTTTTGGCTCAAGGGTTTATTTAGTTAATTTATTCGCAGGTGGCAAAATACCCAATAAACAGAAAAAAAATACAAATACATGACACAGACAATATTTTTTAAACTGATTAATGCCATTATTTTATTTTTCAAAATCTAGTAAAAAAGAAGTTAGGTATAGCTTGTAGCGGTTTCAACGAGACACCCTGTACATTATCAGTACAAACATAAGCTTTCAGTCGGCGTAGCAGCATAAATCGTTACATGAGTATATCTAGTGAACACGAAATATCAAAATACGGCGACAACTCTAACACCAGAAACTAAACCATAAATCCTTATCATCATAAATTATTGGGATAAGATGGATGAATGAAGACAAGTGGTGTTCCTTAGTTGCTGACGTACGTTATTCATGTTTTTTACAGCTCCCTTATGGATATTTACTGAAGTGAGGACATATTTAAGTGCGAGAATTAGAGATGACAAGTTATGAAAAGTAGCAATTTTAAGTTTGTTTTCATAACAGCAAAGACCTCTTACAGACACAACGACAACAGATTTTAGTATGGTAGCAATTTTTAAATATACAATTTCTGATTTATTTATGTTGTGATACTAAAAGAGATTAACCAGACGATAATGATGTTATCATCACTTAAAGTCATGCTATATTTATTATTTTACGAGCTTTTTCTCATTTTAAAACGACGACGTTTCTATTTTGTTGTGTATAATATTTTTTATAGGGTTTAATATGTCTATAAATTGTTATGCTTGGATAACAAAGGAGAAAATACCGACGGGTAAAACAAATATACCTTCCTAACGGATTTATTTACAAAATTCTTCCTTTGATATGACAACTAAATGAAACTGAACACGCCTCCCTCAAAAAATTGTTTGATTCGATGTACCGTTTCAAACAAGAAATTATTTATTTTATTTTAAGAAGTATTTATAAAGTATCGGAGTTTTATTATTTTATTCGAAAGAAAAAACGGCAAAAATAGAACTAATAAAAATAATATATTTTGTTATACTTACATATAAACATATAAACAGATATAACCGAAAATGATTGATTTAAATTAAGGCTGGAGTTTTATAGACAAGAAATCCCACTTTTAGTAAAACAGTGATGGAACAAGTAGATCCATCCAGGAAGTGATGAAAACGCTGAAATAGAGCAACTTCCTTTAATTTTTCGCATTGAAATACCTTTCCTGTTTCATCCAGCAAATTTGTAAAGATACTCAATAATTATGATGGTGTTAATAGTTTCTTAAAATCATTTTGCGGGGTGTGATTATGTTTATAGTGCCTTACGCGATTTTCTTTATGTTCAATAGGGGTGCAAAATTCAGGAAACGTAAGATAAATAACGTAAAAATATGCTTTTTTCCTTATTTTGAATGTATTGTTGTCTGTTGTCTGACACCCTAAAGACAACTTATATAACTTTTTCAGTGAAGAGATATTGTTTCTAATTTGCTTAGATATTCTAAAATGCTGGATAAAAAATTGCGAATACAGGCTGATACAAATTCGATTCTCGGTACAGGGATCTTGAAAACGGTAAGAGATATGAACTAGTTTAAATGGGGGCAAAGTTGCGTAATCAGGGGACCAACATTATGCCTCTAAAAAATCAAGGCTAAAATGATTCGAAATATTTGAAAAAAACTAAATTTTGGAAATCCGTTTTTGTTTCATTTCAGCCTTGTTTGAGGTGATATTGAAGAAAGAAGAACACTGAACAATTTCTGGCAAAACTTTCTATGCTTACTGCAAGTGAGCTCTTTTTAGCAAAGCATATTTCGTTGCGGTAAGAAGGCTACTCATTTGGAGCCTATTTAATGCAGATATTTTGCTACGGTTAATGGATTCTTACTAACCATAGCAAAATATTTCTCTCAGTGTAACAGCTTCCATTTCTTGTGCTTAACATACAAAAATTGAGGAAGTCTACGCATAGAAAAGAATTTTTATGATAAAGCATTATTTCTAATCTTTACCTATAATCAGAAATCTAAAAATTACTTCAATATGTTAGTTATCGTCTGGAGAAATGGACGTCGTCAGCAATAATTAATTGCTGCCAAAAGTTAGATCCCAATTTCTCGAGGAAGTAGCAGTGATTGGTGACCCTCTTCAATGTTGTCAACTCGTAAGTGTTATCACTACGGAAGTAATTCTTTAAGTGTTGTAAATAAAGATCCGACAGGTTTCGGTTTTTTTTTTAAACTTCTTTAGTTTATTACACGGGCTGATATAAAATCTCAATTAATTATTAGCAACCCTTTTTTTTACTTTATTTTGAAGGTATTATAATTCAAATTAAAGATATATACTAGTCACAAAAATTAAGGGATATTTAAAAAATCTCAAATTTGGCGATTTTCAAAAGAGAAGAAGAAGAAGAAGAAAGAACTTGGAGGGAAATATGGTCGTATTCTAGTTTTTGGATCGTTTAAAATTTTTTAGCCTTAGCGGTTTTTGAGTAATCATAAGAAAGATAACTTTTATTAATTAATTTTTAAATTGAGATTTAAAACTAAAGCAGTTACAGCAGTAAAAGAGGTTTTTAGAAAAAATTTTGAATTTTTTTTCTGTATAAAAATGTATTTTTAAATATTTATNGTTTGTTACGCTTTCACGCGAAAACTACTTAACCGATCATCATGAAACTTTGTACACATATTCTTGGAGGTATTAGAAGTAACATAGGATACTTTTTATTAAAAAAAAATATATTTTTTACGAAATATTTTCTATCGCTCTGCGAGCGAAGCCGCGGGTAAAGGCTAGTATAAACATATATAACCGAAAATGATTGATTTAAATTAAGGCTGGAGTTTTATAGACAAGAAATCCCACTTTTAGTAAGACAGTGATAGAAGAAGTAGATCCATCCAGGAAGTCATGAAAACGCTGAAATAGAGCAACTTCCTTTAATTTTTCGCATTGAAATACCTTTCCTGTTTTATCCAGCAAATTTGTAGATACTCAATAATTATGATTGTGTTAATAGTTTCCTAAAATCATTTTGCGGGGTGTGATTATGTTTATAGTGCCGTACGTGATTTTCTTTATGTTCAATAGGGGTGCAAAATTCAGGAAACGTAAGATAAATAACGTAAAAATATGCTTTTCTCCTTATTTTGATTGTATTGTAAGTTATCTTACACCCTAAAGACATATAACTGGTACAGTAAAGAGATATTGTTTCTAACTTGCTTAGATTTTCTAAAGTGCCGAACAAAAAATTACGCATATAAACGAAACTTGGGCTGAGGATATAGGTAAATACTCAAAGGTTCACTAAATTGATATTCAAAGTCAACAAATTGCGGTGATACTAGTATACACTCGCTAAGAACCTTACAGTTTCGATGCCACTGGGTATTCGATAAAAAAATGAATAAAATGGTATTTTCTACATTGTTCGAGAAACGAGCCATCCTCAAGTTATTTTTTTATTATTTAAAGTAAACTTATCACACTGTTGAATATTCACCCCGCAAAAGTACTTAATGCATACCAATTATTTTCTAAATACAATTTTAAATACACTGTAATTATAAAAAGTCCAACGCCAATGTTTTTTTTACTTTTGCCAACTACATTGCACTAAAAAGTGTATTTTGAAGGAAAAATGTCTATACATTTTTTTTGTGACTCGAATAGTTTTGGAATTAAATTCAATGCATTCAATTATTTGGTAAGTTTATCGTAAGATAAAAAAAATATTAACACGAAAATGGGTCGCTCGAATAAAAAAAAAGTAACATTAGGCACTAAATTAATACACATACTTATTCAATTTTCAAGATATTAAGTGGCTTCAAAGTTATGAAATTCTCAGTAACAACTCAATAAACGTTTAAGATTACTGTGAGTTATACAAATAGTTTATAATAGTAAAACAAATTTAAGCATTAGCATTATTAGAAGCAACATAAATAATAGTTACTGGATATCAATAATTTTATAAAATGGTTACAGAATGTGAGTTGTCATTTCGTTTATAAAACTTAACATGCTCATAGTAAAAAAAAAATATGAAAAGGTTAGATATTAGTGAAAGTAACTGTCTCTTTTACTCTATAGGGTTTACCAGTGAAGGAAGTACCTGGAGTTACTTTCATTAAAAACCTTAGAAATTCAAAGCCATTGGATATTTTGAAAATTATATAATAGAGTTAGAACTACTTCTAACTCTGTTGTTCCAAGAATAAAAGACATCTTCCATATTATTTTTTGAAAAAAAATGAACCATTTTGAATTTACTGTATTTAATTTTCGTTAACGATACCAACTACTTCATTAAAAACACAACTCTAGACCTACGCGGTTCACAAAAAAGTTCATAGAATTATTTTCTAAATACCATCTTAAATACAACATGCGTAATTATAAAAAGTTAGAAAAAGTAATTGGCGCATATTTCCCTCTAACAAAAATGGAAAATTGTACGTCATTGTTTTTTCCGAATTTGTGGTAAATAATTTGTGTTTAAAATAGCATTTCTAGCAAAAAAGTCCCATATACATTTTTTGAGAAACGAGAAATTCTACAGTTATTTTACATTTTGTAGAGCGTTTGGTGTGTGAATGTTAATGAAAATAAAAAAAGGGATGAATCGAAAATAGTTGGTTTTTTGAATAAAATGAAGGACATCTTTTTTCTTGGAAATACCACAAGATGTTGCAGGTAGTGATCGGATTTTCAAAACATCCAATGGCGTCAAATTTCTGGGGTTTTCACTGGCACAGGTACATCCGAATTCAGGGGATTTTTATCTTTAATTAGATAAATTATTAGTCTAAGTTTCATCACTCTGTACTAAACCCCAGAGAAATTTTAGAAAAGACGAAATTTCAACACAATATCTCGAAAATTATGGATTTGCGAACTCATGTTTATATAACCTTTTCGGATTAAAATTACTCCTTAAAGTTTGTGCAATACGTGCTACTTACAAGGGGCTGACTTACTTAAGGCAACAAAATATCGATCTAAACGGAAATAAGTCATTTGCATAGTGTAGATAAGTTTTTACTTGGAGTTAATGAGTTGACTCGCTTGAGGTTATAAAAATTTCTGGCAAAACTTTCAATAGTTACTGCAAGTGAGCTCTTTTTAGCAAAGCATATTTCGTTGTGGTAAGAAGGCACTCATTTGACGCCTATTTAATGCAGATATTTTGCTACGGTTAATGGATTCTTACTAACCATAGCAAAATATGTCTCTCAGTGTAACAGCTTCCATTTCTTGTGCTTAACATACAAAAATTGAGGAAATCTACGCATAGAAAATAATTTTTATGATAAAGCATTATTTCTAATCTTTACCTATAATCAGAAATCTAAAAATTACTTCAATGTGTTAGTTATCGTCTGGAGAAATGGACGTCGTCAGCAATAATTAATTGCTGCCAAAAGTTAGATCCCAATTTCTCGAGGAAGTAGCAGTGATTGGTGACCCTCTTCAATGTTGTCAACTCGTAAGTGTTATCACTACGGAAGTAATTCTTTAAGTGTTGTAAATAAAGATCCGACAGGTTTCGTTTTTTTTAAACTTCTTTAGTTTATTACAAGGGCTAATATAAAATCTCAATTAATTATTGGCAACCCTTTTTTTTGACTCTATTTTGAAGGTATTATAATTCATATTAAAGATATATACCTACTAGTCACAAAAATTAAGGGTTATTTAAAAAATCTCAAATTTGGTGATTTTCAAAAGAGAAGAAGAAGAAGAAGAAAGAACTTGGAGGGAAATATGGTCGTATTCTAGTTTTTGGATCCAGTTTAAAATTTTTTAGCCTCAGCGGTTTTTGAGTAATCATAAGAAAGATAACTTTTATTAATTAATTTTTAAATTTAGATTTAAAACTAAGGCAGTTACAGCAGGTAAAAAGAGGTTTTTAAAAAAAAAATTGAAAAAATTTTTTTTCTGTTTAAAAATGTATTTTTTAATATTTATTTTTATAATAATTAACGTTTTTTGATGACGAAAATATGGATTATTGCTATAGAACATTTTAGACTGAATAAAAACTGAAAAATTACCCGTTGCACTGATTTTCAGCAAACATTGAAGGGAATTAAATTATCTAAAAGTTTTATGGTGAAATAATCAAAATAAATTTATTGAAATCCATAGACCTTTTGAAAGATTAGCAAAAATTTGGAAAATTAGTTTTTCGCTGGTTTTCTTATGATTACTCAAAAGCCACTAACGCTAAAAAAAATAATCCCAAATCCGAAAACTAAAAACTTTATGCTTCAATTTATTTTTTTTATTTTCTCTACGACCATTTCCCTACAAGTTACAGTTCTTTTAAAATTACCCAAAAATTTGAGATTTTTTTAATATCCCTTAATTTTTGTGACTAGTGTATATATAATAAATCTAGTCAAATAAATAATGATCTTCGATACCAGAAATGTAGGTTACGCAAAAATAATCTAATCTAACAAAACTCCCAACTGCTGATATTGCGAGAAACAAGTAATCTATGGATTGTATCACTTTTTTTACTACAGCTCACTTAAAATGGGGCGTAACTTTTTAGTGGCCGCTCGTATTGAAAAATTTTATTTGAAACAACCCCCTAAAATTGGACAATTAATTGGACAAAGACGCTTCCATTTCAATTTCTTAACCATTTCCTGAACACCCTATAAATATGTAAATATAACTTAACTTTTTTATAACATGAATACACCAAAAAAATTATAATTGAAAACATATTCGTACAGGCCGCCATCAGACTGCAAACATCTCATTTTTATTCTTTTCAAATAAATTACATTAACTATAACACGAAAATTATTATTTCTAATTTAATTTGCAATTTCGTTAAGTTCGTGTAACAGTTCTTGGGTTCTGGGATTTTCAGTACAAACTAATAACTAATAAGAGATAACTTTTTACTAATCAATTAATTATTAAAACCATAATTCAATGTAACACGTCTGCAATAGCATTAAGTGCTATTAAGTTTCAATGAAAAAAGGAAGTAAGTTATTGGACAGGTTCTTAACAGACCACTTATTTTTGAAAGTCATCATATGCTTGACCCCAGCTTTATTGCCCAGTTGCCAAAAATACTCTTTGATTAATAGATAGAACTGATGTATTGCACATGACCGAAAACAAAATGTTTCTTGTAATCAGTCAAAAAGCCTTTCCAATAAATTGTGACTGGGACTCTCTACAGCTCGGACACTATCAATCATCGTTGCATTGCTGCAGACGATCACGATATGGAAGAAGAGTTATGTATTTGACGTTTCAGATTCAACTCGGTTATCAAAAATGCTTATTCGGCGAAAAAATTAAAAGCCTACAGGATGTCGGTACAAATATCATTTAAACGATAATTTTAACTTATAACAACTGCAAACTGTAAACCTAAGTAAATCGTTATTACAAATCAGAGAAAATAGCGCTGTCCTATGCCTGTAGTGATGAATGAACTGCTATAATACAATTTTGAATGTTCTGAAACTCTTCTTTTTTTTAATGTAACAGCCAGTCCAATAACGACAAGTTCGAGCCCAAGCTCGACCTGTAATAAGATTCTGTGTGAACAATATTATATGAGTCGCAAATTCATGTGTTCAAAAATTCACCTTTACGAATAAAATACGACAATGAACAATGCATCAAAACATTTATTATTGTAGCAAACGATGGAAATGCTGCCCTTAAAATATATATTTTTTATATTTATGTAAAAAAGTACTTAAGTAATAATAGGAAAAGGTTTTACTCATGTTTTTAAGTTTCATAAATTTTTAAAGTTTGTACTCCACACAGATACATGATTTCAACTTTATTATTTATTATATTATTTTTTATTAATCAACAATTCAATATTAAAACATTTTTTGCGTAGAAAGTCCAAATTTTAAAGATCTGTCCGTAAATGTGCGAAAAAGTAAACTCGTATTTGGTACACCTAAATCAGAGTAAATGTCCTCATTATTAAGTGACCCCACCCATTCTATGGTTGTCGTGCGTTATCTTTGTCTATTCCCATCGTCCCCATTCGGTCATCTCGTGACGTGTAGTGCTGGACAAGTATCCGTTTATCCGGTTATTTTGGTGAAAAAATAAAATGGAGTGGTTTGATTACAATAATTAAAAACCAGGCTCGATTAATGTTTGGTTAAATAAATGGATACACTGTAAGAAATACTGGACTACATTTTTTGCAAGCCTTCATGACTCCCAATACTGTACTGCCCTAGCCAGATTCAGACGTTTTGTCTCGAAAAATTCATCTTTAGTGTATTCGTCCCAAATTTGTCTAAATTTTTTATTTAGATTTCTTTGTTTATTGAATTATCGTACACTGTAAGTGTCGTTAGACCCTGTAAAATCCACCTAGTTATTTAAACTATTACCAACACGCATTAAAATAAGACATTATTAGAGTTTTATTCCCGTGTCCATTTCTAGGCTTTTCGAGTGTTCAAAATTAAAACAAATTCCCATCTATTTTTTTCAGGATATTCGTACAAATACATCTGACATGCTCTTTCACAGTTGCAGTTACATATATAATAAATTCCGATAATATTATCTTTTGATTTTCAATTTTAACCTTTGCCAAAACGAAAATGTTTTTCAACATTTACTGAAATTTTTTAAAGAATAATATTCAGTTGGCGTTTTGGTAATTCATATGCATTTTTAAGAATTAATTTGTCATAATAAAATTAAAATTGTAAAAATGTTTTAATTTTTGACGCAACAACTTATTGAGTTATGTATGACCAAGTGATGGTAATAGTTAATAATAATAAATGTTTTATTGTAACGCGTGTAGGTAATAGTTTAAATAACTAGATGGATTTCATAGGGTCTAACGACATATACAGTGTACGATAATTCAATAAACAAATAAATCTAAATAAAAAATTTAGACAAATTTGGAACGAATACACTGAAGATGAATTTTTCGAGATAAAACGTCTGAATCTGGTTCGGGCTGAGGCAATACAGTATTGGGTGTCATGAAAACTTGCAAAGAATGTAATCAAATTTCTAGGATCGTATTTAAAAAATGAAGTTGATGATGGTCTTGGAGTCACGAAACGTTACATACAAAAATTGATTATACCATTCGATAGAGGGCAAAAAATGGCAATGAGACAATGTTGTTGTTTTTCAATATCACCTCAAACAAGGTTGAATTTAAACAAAAACAGATTTCCAAAATTTCGGTTTTTTTTTCAAATATTTCGAAAACTAATCATGTTAGCCTTGATTTTTTAGAGGCATAATGTTAGTCCCCTGATTACGCAACTTTGCCCCCATTAAAGCTACTTCGTAGCTCTTACCGTTTCCGAGATCCCTGTAGAAGCGAATTTGTAACAGCCGTTATTGTTATAACGCCAAAATTAAAACTTCTACCAGTCATGTCAGTTCTCGATGAGCACCCTGTATTTCTTCGAAGTACTCTTCACACATTTTAAAGCGTTTCAATGGCCGGTCTCTATACCTCGGTTTACTTAATCGGAAAAAATATTTTATACGATCGTAAACATTTCAATATTAACAGCGCTATATTTTACGGCCATATATCATTTGCACTGCAATTACTGTGATTGATGTATGTTATTTGGGTGCAGCGCTATAGAAGCAGATATATTATTTTATTATATTTATAACTTTAAACGGGTCGTTAAAAAGTCATTACTATATATAAATTTCAGTACATATTGTTGTGTAAGCACGTAGTGCCTCGACGAATTATTTGTGTTTCTCGAAACGGAAAACTTCAATACATTTTATTACACCTCCTCTCTTGAAACAACTACCAAAACAGTTATCACCCCATAACTTAATTACATAAAGCTGTCTTCCAAACTCTTAACGGCGACACAAGGCACCTTGCATGTCGTAGACAGCCAAGTTTTACTAGATGAGTGAATTCGTCCGTAAGTGTTGTGAATAAAATTGGTCCCTTAGGAGACGCTGCGGAGCGCATAACAATATATATCAACTTCTAGTGTGGGAGTAAGATGTGTTTGAGAAAATTAATGTGCCGGGATAACTACAGCTGCCTCATATTTAAGGCGATGAGTTTGTTATAAATTTTATAATGAGGGGCAAAAGGAACCCTTCAAAGTAGCAACTTAATGTAGTTGTATACCTGTTCGCATGTTAGTACCCGAAAGGCGGAGGGTCATTAAGTGCGGTTTTTGGCCCAATTGGAAAAATTAAAAAATGCATGATTTTTATAGCTTGAGGCCAGACAAACAAAATTCAATCGATTTTAGCTCAAACGGACCCACCCTCCACTGCTCTACATAAGCCCCAATAACCAACCCACATTAAACTATTATGACAGGTAGTAATAATATAAAAATGTCTTTTTACGTATTCCTAGGGCCAGACAAGTAATATTCCTTTGATTTTGGGTTAAACGGATCCAACCTTCCCATACCCATCCCCATAATTCTAATCACGTCCAACTATTGTGCCATACATGGATGCCAGAAAACTTAAATGGAGTGTAATTAAACCATAGAAAAACTCAAACTGAACCTCTGACAGCAAACTAAATCTGAACCTCGGCCAGGGAAACTCTAACTGAGTCTCAGACATGAAATCTGTATCTCAAAAAGAAGTTCAGACTGCCAAAACCAGGCTGAAGCACCGACAGAAAACTCAAACTGAAGTTCAATCAGGAAAACCCATGCTGAAGCTTGGACATGGAAACTCAAACTGAAGCTCAGACATAAAAGCTCAAACTCTAGTCTAGATGGTAAAATAAAGCCGACGCTTCGCCAGGCAAACGCAAAATAAAACTCGCATAGGAAAACTTTGGGCCAAAATCAAGTGAATATTTCTCGTCTGGTCTAAAGATGTGTAAACAACATAATGGAAATAAATTCCCATTGCACACTCAGCAACATTCATATAAAATTATGAAAACATAATTTGAAAATCAAATCAATCATTTCAGTCATTTCGGGGCAGCAGCCAGGATTTACCATGTATCTTGTGTCTACACTGAAAGAAATACGCTTTATTCTTTCCACCCTCACAGTGAAGCATCCCCTCAAAGGTTGATTTTCTTCTAATTTTATTTCCTCTGGTGAATTGACTTTACCCGTAAACAACGTCAGAGGTTTCTAATAGGGTATAGGTACAATAATTTTTAAGATTTAAACACGATTTAAAAATGAAAAAACAAAATGATTACAAACAATAAAACTAATACTAATATATAACTTTCCACTTTACACAACGCGGTACGATAATGTATTCCACAAAACGTGTGTCTATGCTGTCAATTCTCATCCACCTAGAAGAACCGTTACAACGTAAATGTATGTAACCGACGCTGCACATAATTCCGCCTAAAGTCATTTTATATGAAAATTTAAATTTTGCGCTCCAGCTAGCTGTCATTCATTCATTGGAAAATACGATAAACTGTCATCCATTTTATCTATAACCAACTAGCTTTTTATAATTTACCATTAGTACTAAAAGAAAATGACATATTTATAGTCGCACCTTTGAGTGCTTAATAATTCTAACTAAAAGTAGGTACATAGAATTTGTTAAAGCTTTGAGAACAAAATTAGGTAAGTGATCATAAATTTATATCTTTTTTTTAGTTGTTAGTTAGTCAGCATGGCTGAGTTTTCGCAACGTCGATCAAAACCGTAAAAGTCAGTACTACGATATTGTTGTAGCAGAAATGATAAGAAACTACCAACACTTAGAATGTTAGTTTTCTGCTGATTTTTCACATGTCTCCTGCGATTTTTCTCAAATAACTCGATTACGGTACACTAACTAGTGTTAAGCAGAATAAAATAAATAAAATTAAGACCATATCCCATCCAAATATTTTTTTTCAAAAGATTCCTGGTGTTCGTTAGTCGGCTTTTCCAGAATTTCTCAGGATTTTTAAAAATTACAATAATTATTTCTCCCTTCCGCAAATAAGAAGTGGATCTTATTTGTGGAAGGGCGAAATGGGCGGTGACTATTAGACGCCCTCATTATAGCCATCTTTCCTTATCGCACGGCTTTCTATTACTTTCTTTATCGCTCCCACGTTACGGCCGATAAACCATGGGGACTTTCCGACCCTGTATTGTTAACCTAATACAGTCTCCCGGTCAGTCCAATTTTATATTTTGTGTGCCTGTGTTATTTAGCGTTTAGACGTAAGTGACTTTGTTAAGAAATGTACACTAAAATCATTAAGAAAAAACAATTTCTTTAGTCCCAATCAGTTCGGTTTCAGGAGTAATATGTCAACTACACTTGTAATATACAAGTTGTCTACATTTATAAACAGTTTGATGATGTTTGTTCGATTTTTGTTGACCCCACCAAAGCCTTCGATTGCATCAGCCGCAATATACGAGTATTGATAAATTGACAAATCAAAAATTTGAATTACGGTGTAGGTATGTACCTCAAGGTTCTGTTCTGGGACCGTTGTTATTCCTATTATATACAAACGATTTCCTTCTGCGATTCTTTTTGCCGATGACACTAATTTATACAAAGCCAATAGTGTCTTGAATGATCTGACGGTGGACATTCCAATAATCGAGGATGACGCATCCCATTGGTTCACTTCAAATAATTTATGTCTAAACGTATCTAAGACCGAAAAAAATGTGTTGAGTTTGCATGGAATCGACGACAGAAACAATCCTGAAGCAGTAAAATTTTTGAGAATTTATTTGAATTCGAAATTGCAATGGGACAGACACGTCCATCAACTCTGCAATAATAGACCAGGCGGTACATGTTTTGNATTTTATTAAATTTCTCGCGTGCATAAATAACTTTAAACACGTTTTACAGTAGGTTGCCAATGAAGAAAAGTATGGCAAACTTAGACCTGGTAAGTACTCGGAATACCAAAGGTATTTTTCGAAAAATTAGCCCGGATGTCCCAGTACATTTAGTGTAAATGACGATTAACTTTGATCGGCTGTAACTACGTAATTAATTGACCAATCGATCTGTTTTTTTTTAAAGAAGCGTTTTTCCAACAACTTTTAAAACCTATTTTAAAAAATTTGTTTGAATATTCACAAACTTATTCTAATTCATGTTTATAAGTACAAAATTCGACCAATGGTTAAACAAACGCCAGAGCTCTCCTAATTGACGGATTCAAATTGTTCAAAAAGCGTTTGAAAGCTTGAGAGACCTTCTATATGTGATTAAATTTTCAAGTATCCTTGGTTTTTGCTGTGCAAAATTTTGAAAATTTGCAAATTTGGATTGCAAAATTATTATGCAAAATCTATCGAACCGATTTTGATGAAATTTGGTGAGATGATTCTACATAATATGAAGTTTTTTTGAGCCAAGTATGAAAGACCTATACCCAATTACCCCAAAAAAAATCCCTAAAAAGTAATGTTTTTTAACCCCATAAGCATGATTAATTCGATTTGTAACTAGTCATATTTTGTAAAAATTTTAATTGCAAACATTTTTTCCTCTTCCATTTTTGCCTAAAATCGACTATTGAAAAGATATATAATTAAATAGGAAGAAAAATATGACATTTTTCGAATTTTTTTAACATATTGTGCCGCCAAAAGTTAAGCCCACGTTTGTTTATGCGCATAGAAAAATTTTCATTTCTAGTGATATTTGAAAGCCAAAAAGCCAAAAATCTCCGTGGATATACGATTCACCCAAATATGGCTTTTTGAAAAAGATACCGTCTGGACTATAAGATCTCCAAATCCGCAACTTGTATATCTAAACGTTAATTATTGCTTATCATTGTCATATTCACTTCAGAATATCTTATGCTATCCTGATTTGGGATCATTCACCATGATCTGATGTCGTAAGTACTCAAAGGAAGGCCATTCTTATAATCTCGTATAAATTCATTGTTTAAGTAAAACACGTAATGGCACATCATATCTGGGTATTCAGTTTTTTAATGCATTGTCTGCTCCAATACGTCATCTCAACTCTATATTATTTAAGAAGAAAATAAAAAACTTTGTATTAACCAATGCATTCTATACTACGCAAGAATTTTTAAAAAGTGATTTCACCCTAATATGATTAATTTAGACGTGGCTTCGCACATTTGAGTTGCATTGATTAAGTTTTTTTCATATCGATTAAACATTGGCCATGACCTTATTGTAATCTTATTTTAACCTGTATCATTTACTGTTTGCTTTGTTTTGTTGTCTTCTTACAAATGTTTTGTTTTAAAATTTTACAACTATTTAATGCTTGTATTTATATTATTTGTTATATTATTACCATTTCGTTCTTTATATTCTGTACTAATTATGTGTCAACAGTGCGGTACCTACGTGTGTATACATATTGTGTGTTGTATGTTTTACTATTTTCTTTTTATATGTGATGTTCATATTTTCATTGATATCATGATTTTACATATACCATTACTGTAATTCTTTTAGACTTATGTAAACACTCTTTTATGTAAGTAACATTAACAAATAGGTATCTATCTAAAAGAGAAGGTTTGGTGCCAAATTATATGAAAAAGAACAGAAGTTTTATCATAACTTTTGATTATTAATGGCCAATAAAAACAAAAAATTTAAATTGTTATTTTTAAGAAAATATCATTATCAATAAAGTTTATAATCATATAATGATTTATAAGCCTGAGTTTCAGCTGATATCACAATAAAAATACAATATGGTTTGATCTGTAAAAAAACGAAAATTAATATTTTGTGTGTGTGTGACTTTTGATTCACTTCATAACACTGGTGCTTTCTAATTGCTACTCAAAAGGATTTGAGAAAATTATCCACACGTCAAAGTGCGCAATCAAGTAAACTTTAAAGTTATTTATTTGTCTTTAATAATGCTATGTGGCGTTTAACTACACGTTTAAGTCGGCGGCGTCCCATAAAGAACATTGCCCACAAAGGCGTAAAATCTAATTACACACAAATTAACGTCACTAGTTTCCGCTTTTAATGAATACCCCTATTTTATTCATTTGCGGAATTCAACAAGCCGGGTAGAAGGCACATTAAATATTATGTCACACCGAAATGAACATGAACACCAATTAGAAAAAACTTCGACTGATAGCCCCATTTAGAGTGCTCGATAGTGCTATTTTGTGAAGATGGAGATAATGCAATTTTTAGAAATTGTTTCCCCAAATTTTTAGGATAGAATACATAAAAACTAAGTTCTAGAATAGATACGGACATTTAATATTTTTAATCAGTTAATATTTTTAAATAGATATTTTATTTTTAAATAGAAATATGATTATTATTTGTAGTAAAAACTACATCAATCAATAAAAAATTGTTAAAATTTTAAAAATACTTGTATTTTTTTTGTGGTTTTCAAAAAAATTAAACCACTTAATTTTAAAAATAATTACAAAAACTTACAAAAATTCCGCCTTTCACCAGAAAAATCGCGGTATATTTTGAAGCACCTTTAAAAACGATTAAAATTAACCTATTTCGCAATAAAATTAAAAAAATGGCTATGAATGAAAATAAACTCGACAAAACTTAACAATGTTAAAAAATTACGTATTTTATAACAAAGGCGTTCTCGAAAAAACTAACTGACAAAAGCTAGTGCGTTAAAAGCATGCTTTGTGATTTTGGCACTTAGGTATTTCTGGATATCCCGTATTTATAAAAATTGTGAAATTTAAAAATAATGATAATAATTTAAAGATATTTGAACGCAAAATTTAGTCCTAATTTCTTATTACAAAAGCTTTAGTATTTTAATATTTTGAAAGAAAAACGTAAACAAAAAAGTCTGACCAATTTTGTGATCAATAAGGGTCGTCTAAGCCTTTTAGGCTCTTAGAATTTTTATGACTTCATTCAAAAGTAGTTTGTTGCCAGTAATAGGTAATTGTGCCAAGATTGAAAGAAATTATTTAACCAGAAAAAAAGTTGATGTATCTATTTAAAAAAAAAATAATTTTTAGGACATTTAACTCCGCTATATCGAGTTTCGAAAAAGTTTTTTAGGAACTACCCATTATTTCTTATAAGATTTATCTCCGAATTTTTTACATTAAATTTGGGATCGCCCTGTATACAAGGTGATCGGATCAATTCTAGGTTTAATACGACGTGAAAAGGGAAGTTTGCTACCGAATAGTGTTTACGCTATTCAGGGTGATTCAGAACTTATCCAAAAAAATACAATTTTGTAAAGGAAAAAATCAATTTGGGCAGTTCGAAAATGATTTAAAAATACCTTCTGCACGAAACTGGAAACTGGTCCACTATAAAACCTGACTTCATACAATGCGACCGGCATGGCAGCAAAGTGTGATAAAAACGGACAAAAACTTGCAAGAATTTCGCAAGGAAAGAAATTTTATAGCACCTATTTTTATATCAGCAAATTCAACTGCTTTTGCCGCTATTGTTATTATTAATTAATAAAATTAATTCGTGGTTTTAAATAAAATAATTTGACATACCTGATGTTGCAATAACTGTTCAAAATTTTGTCCACCGACGCGTAAACACATTTGGGTCCGTCTTACTCAGTTTCTACGAACTAATACAAATGTTGTCTTGCTTCATCATAACACAAATGCTGCACCATAATACAAACGTTGTCTTGTCAACCTTAAATTATAACGATGTCCATTAACTCCGACTTGCTATACACACAAGCCATTTTCAACACTAACTACTAAAAAACCATTGTAAACACTATCGCAACGACGATTGTAAAATCGGACTTTAGTATTGAGGCCATGTGGCTGTCTACGCGTATTGCGAATGACGTTAGAGACTACAGTTGTCCAGCGATATAATGCTTGGAAGTACTACAACTTCAATATTTTTTTTCTCGGAAACTATAAGGATTTTACAAAAAATTTTTATACGATATTGACTCCATTTCTCATTTTCATCTATTCCCAATTTTTTTTGGATAAGTTGTGAATCACCCTGTATAGTAGGGAGGAATAAATTTAGAAAATAATTGGCAGAAAATCTCCGTACACAATTTCTTTTACCTCTTAAAAATCCTGTTTAAACAATTCAAGTCCTTTTTATATGACAAAATTTTTAATTTGAATAAGAGTGTTTAAATAGATTTTTTTCTTTCAATTAAAAATGAGATCTCAGGTAAATAAAACACAGCTCTAGTATAAATTCTTTATTGTTTCTAAATTTAAATTTACCGCGTAGTACATTAAAAAAGAGAGCCATCTATTAACAGTGTTCTGACCTGAAATTCACCTGAAGTTCACTCCAGGGGAACAATAGATGGCTCTAGCAGTCGCACTCTGACGTTGACAAAACCAGCCTCACAAAAAACAGTTATTTACACCATAAAGGAAGTAAGTATTATTTACCAGTTGAGGATGATTTTGCGCCCGAGCGGAGCGAGGGCTGACAATAGAGTCCGAGACTGGTAAATTATACTGAACTGCTGCGTGGTATATAACTTTTTATCTGTTCCCACAGTTCTTTATGGTTCATGAAATAAAGATTAAGTTTTATTTTTTGACATTTTTTAATCAATTCAGTTTGACATTATTCGAAATCTTGCAAAAGTCGCCTTGGTTGTTTGGATAACATAACATAAAATTTGCAATTTTGCTAGTTTTGAATTATTATTTCTAAATGAGTGATTTCAAATAGAAAGTGCAGCAACTGCTGCCTGTGAATTTTTATTGCCCGGGAATTAGAAAGTGCGCTACGGACGAGTATATAGAAATTTCAAAGAATGGTGCCAGAACAAAAATACTGATGTTCCGGAAATGTCATTGCTAGCATATTTCATGGAGTTTGTGGAGTGAATACTCAATGATTAAATCAACTATTTTCATAGAGGAGAACGTGGATATATCAAAATACCCCAAGCTGAGCATTTTTGAAAAGTAAGAATGACGGCTATATATCTAAAAAGTCGAAACGTTTTTACAAGAGAACAAGTTAACGATTTTCTCGTTCAGGCACCCGATAACACATATTTGCTAATGAAGGTAGTGACGGTCTTAGTCATTGCAGGAGCATGCCGTTCTGATGAATTATGCAAACTTACTTTGGACAATGTCAATTTCAAAAATTCCCATGACATTATTGTAGTTACAATTCCAGATTCTAAAAATGGTATAGTCACGTACGTTTACAATTACTTCTCGTCTGGGTTGTGTTTCTCACCTAGAAATTCTCAAGGAATATATCAAGATTAGATAAAATTAGAAATTAAAACTGAAATTTCACGCTTTTTTATGCGCAGGTAGATGTTACAACCAACCAGTCGGCAAGAATACCCTTTCTATGATTCCTAATAAGACTGCACAGTTTTTGAAACTGAGAACATCCTGAAACATATACAGGCCATTCATTCTGAAGAACATCGGCAATGTTACTGGCTAATACAGGAGTTGATGTATTAGCAATCAGGATATATGGTGGGTGGAAATAAGCCACAACTGCAGAAAGCTGTGTTGATGACAGTTTAAGTAACAAAAATGGAATAGCCATTATCCTGTTTTAATAGATCAGTCAGATAATATTGAGCCTCCAGTGACTGAAATGGAGAGGACAAATCATTTTGAGAAAAATGTGACAATTAGTAAAACGCGAGGGGAATAATTATCCATATCTTATAAATGTTACTAAATGTAATAACTGTACAATTACCATAAATATTCATTCATAATAACTAATAAAATGTAATGTTCATCAAATACTTCTATTTATTTGTTCATAAAATATGCATTTATAACTCGAAATCGCATTTTTCCCTAGGGTGATAAGTTACCTCACTTACCTCCCGTTGACCATAGCAACTTTTACTTCTTCGGTAAAATCCACTTACCTCCTTAATGAGGTTTATCTGATTTGGAATTGACGAACAAATATTCATAAAAAAATTAATATAAGCTTATTAATATGAAGAAAATCCCCCAAAAAAAAAATTATGACTAGTTTGGATAGAGACGAGATATTAATAAAATAATTTTTCACGATTTAGTAGTCTTGTGAGAATGCAGATTTTTTTGGCCTTTCCACTTAAAATGCGCAACAATTAACGAACAGTTTCACAGCAACTTGTATAAATAGGAAACCGATATCTAAGGAATCGTATGACAGCTCGTAGAAATCGATTAGGTACTTGTAAGATACATAATTTATAATAATTCTCTTTCAAACTGCTGTCGTTGACTAAGTTAATCTCCATATGCGTGATAGAGGCAACGCCGCGGTTCTCGAAGTAGCGTATTATTTGAAATTCGCAGGTGTGACATATCGTCCCTATTATCACGTAGAGACGATATGATGTATATTTTGTTGTATGTAGGGTTTCTGATTTCTCGACCTACTTTTTTTCTCGGGACTCGAGAATTCTCGACTAGGAATTCCCGGGTATTCTCGAATTCTCGAGAAATTTCTAAAACTTAAAAAAGTCATAATTTTAATATTGCAATGCGAAATATAAACATGCTATTATACTTAACAATCATCATCAACATTTATTATTTATCCAGTATTTTTATTAATTACTTATGTTTCTACTTCTACTAACAAAACTAAATTAAACTTTGAGTATCTTCTTCCTGAAAGCTTTAATTTGTTTTTTATTAAACACTTTCAATATAATTATGTTTATTTCAATGATTTTGAATCGTAGCTTTCTTCCAATAATTAATAATAATCATTAATCATGCAATCATTTAATTAAACAAATAGTAGATAAGGAATGTAACCAAAGAAATCTTTAAAAAAACAAGCTTTAATTTAAAGATACAGAAGCGTTCTTCCTATTAATTTAGTACTTATAATCACAATCTTTTAATTAACAAAACAAAAATAAAATAATCAACTAAAGGAACAGGAACTAAATATTTTCAAAATCAACGTCAACATTAGGTATCTGCTAATAAAATTTCTACACAGTCTTATAACTAGGTACATTAAAAAAATAAGAATCATCAAGGTAGATTAAAGCCTTAAAACTTAAAATAAATCATGAGCTAGTTGAGAAACCACCTTAACCGCTCAGCTATTTGTCGAGAAAAGATTTGAGAGGGAAGGGCATAGACAAGCACAATTAATCCAAAAACTCCACTCGAGTAAGGCCAGATTTCCCGGAAATTCTCGCTTCGAGAAGTCTCGACCAGAAACCTTAATATCAAGCTTAGGCATCCAAACAAAGCCAGCCAAGTGCAACTTTGCCAAATCTAAAGGCTTACTAATTTAGTCACTAACGAATCTGCAAGAACTCTCGTTAGACTTTAGGCGTACCTCCGTACCCGATAAATCTCCTTAAAACAATGTATTAATAGTCTATTTACTATAGTGGGAACAGATAAAAGTTCTTGCCAGAGACATGGCCTGGTAGATCGATTTTTAGGCTGCGGATTCGGATTCAGCAAGAAAAAATACACAAGATATATGTACTATGTCTTTGGTATAGAATTTATTTTTGTGGAGCTGTGTAATTTTTAAGGACAACCTCCTCTCATTTGATTTCTTCGTGAACAACCCTATATAAGACTCTGGAGGAGTTTGACAGTCGAACTACCATGCTAGTACAGTACAGTGTCGAATTCGTTGTCAAAAATCGATGTCAAACTCAGTAAAATCTGGGAAATGGCGAAAATAGCAGTACGTCGTTAACATTTTAGTAATTGAAGGTACGGCTTACAAAAAGCAAAAAAAATGAATTGAAATTATTAGCTAAAGCACTAATTAATTGATACATATATTTTATCTCAATGGAAAAATTGTATTGCAAAGATTGGGTTCTACTTCGCAGAACATAAGAAACGGATGGAGCTATTCATAAGTTAGAAGGTAATGAAATTACATTTCTTTGACTGAAGTTGGTAAAAGACGAGAATCAACATTAGCCGCAGCGCTTAATTGCAGCTCTAAGTGATCACTCGTTTCGCTGGGCGCCACCTGCTATCTCCACTAACAACACAACTTCACATTTCGCTTCTAACGCCATCGACGGCAAACTGTGTCGTAATTAACTAAGCCACTAATGGAAGCTTAGCTGTAATAGCCAATGTTTTTAATGTGGAGGCAGTAAAAAAAGCAAAGAAGCAGGACCCCGTTTCGGCGTTTACGTCATCATTAAATTAAAAGAGATAATTATGCCGTATTTTTTGATGCGGCTACATCGCTTAACTTTATTTCCCAGAGTCTGGGATGGAAAAGAGTTATCTCTTTGTTGAAGACTAGTAAAAAGAATATAACTGAATACACCCTATTAATTCTTAATGAGAATAAAATTATTTAACTCGAATAAGATAACATTTTTACTACTGATTCTGGTGGTGGAATAATTTACTGCTTCTTTCAATCGGTATTATCAAATTATCGAAAGAGATGTTTTCATAGAATAAATGAATAGAATAAATAATATTGATTAACTAAAATAATACAAAGAAAGATAGAATAAACATAGCAAGGTTAGCATTTATGTAATCAAATAAGTTTTGGACTAAATGACCTTGAAGTCAGAATCGATTATGAATGCAAAAAAATATTCAATCTATGTATACTTTGTTAAAAAAGTATTCATGGTTACGTGCATCCTGAATAAAGACAACATTCAAAGAGTATTTAAATTTCTAAAACTACACAAGGTGGTTCCAAAAAATTATTGTCAGATTAATAGTTAATTATAAATTTGGACAATCCTCAAATAGGTCCTGTCCGTTTGAGAAATTGATAGAAAAAAGAAGATATCTCATTAAGACTCACATTTGTTTTTAGTTCAAGGAATAAAAGTGCCAAATTGGGAAAAATATTATATCATTGTGGTTTAAATCCGCTGCTTCTGGTATAGGAATTGACACGAGAAAAGTTAAAATAACTAATAATTATGCAACTCACTGTTGTCTCAAATTTTACCAAAAAGGGAGTTAAAGAACAACTTTCTAAAATTACAGGACACAACAACAGTCAATCAATCAAGCCTTACATGTATTGGAATGTGGTGTATCATGGGAAATGACGAGAAAAACCAGTAAATTTATGAACCAAAATATAACAGAAGATAACACTAACACTGAAAATAGCAAGGCGCAAACCATTACAAAATGACTTGTAATAGATTGTTTTATCATCAGAACTATTCAATCATTTTATAAAACGAACGTATTCAATTTTGTCAGTGATGCAAAAAATTTGTTTTCATATCGTACATTAGTTTGATAAAACCTATGGTAGGTCATCATTAATTATAGTGTATAATTAGTTAGTCATTATTTTCATGGACAATAAATACAGTTTTGACGAACAAACACAGAACAAATACATATGTTATTAGTTCTAGGGTTTTGTGAAGGAAAACTTCGTAGAATGGTGCGCGTCTGTCCCGAAACATGTTCGAATTGTCGAATTCCAAATCACAAAACTTTCATAAATACCGAAAGACGCCTTCGAGAAAGTTTAAAATTAACAAAGGTAATGCTTGAATTTAGAAATTAAATAAAAATAAACTTTGCAATTTCTATGTGGGAGTAAAGAATACACTAATTTACAGGGTGTTCCAATTAAAGCTTCCCGCCTGGAAAATATCGAAAAATAAAACACAAAAAAAACCCTGAGACACTTCGATTTTCTTTTCAAGGGGAACACGTGATGGCGTTCCATATAATAATAAAATCTTTACTCCACTTTCGAATATATATTTCGAAGCATTTCGGGCGTTATCTGACGACATTCTTCAACAATTCGCCGACGAAGGTCTTCAAGTGTCCCCATAGAGAAAGAGTCTAAGCGCGATAGATCTGGCGATCTGGGAGGCCACTCAATATAACCTTTGCGTCTTATTTAGTGATTAAGAAAATCATGCACAGCTACGGCATAATGAGGTGGAGTGCCATCCTGCTGAAACCACACATCCTCTTCTGGCAAACTGTTGTTATTTTACACACAGTCATCGAGTAGATATTCATTTGCTAGAAACTGGTATTTTACTTTATTTTACTTAAATTGGCATCCAAAATAAAGCAAAATATTTAATTTAATTTAAATTTTAATTTAATAAAATTAGTGTTTTTGAAATTACACCTATATATTTTACATCTTATAAAAGTTAATACCATTTATGGATTTTTAGATATTCCTGAATCCGAATATTTGTCCGTTTTTTCAAGAAAAATTAATGTTTGTGATTTTTTTTCTGGGTTAAAAATATACCTCTTCCGGTTTGTTTGTAAAGGAATATGAACGAAAGAATAGACGTCAGTCAACATTCAATCAGATAAAAGTCGTTAATAAGTTATTCCTTCTCATTGTCTTTAACAGTTTTCTATTAACATAAAATGTCCACTTAAAAAAAATATGTATAATCTAACTTAAACCTGTAGTTAACTTAGAGCAATTTATTTTTATTCCAAAAACAGAAGAAAATATAAAAAATATAAAAAGGAATCAATTTGGAAAATTTGAAACTATTATTATGTAACCCGATGAAATGATATCAATATTTTATCAGATCTTACTTCAGCCACAACTCCTCGGTAACATTACTATTTAATTTGACGTTTCCACTAGTTGCAAGTTTTATAACTAGATAAAGGAAAAGCTTGTTAGAATTCAGCAAATTATTAAGTTATCCAAAATAAAGAGGAATGAAGGTCGAGTTAAAAGCTGGATATGTCAAAAATGTTTACCTCTTGAATTTCTTTCAAACTGCAAATATTTAATCAATGTGGTACTAACTTAATTATCTCACTTGGCGTATCTAAATAAATGCCTTTTATGCAACCTGTTATATTTTTAACAATATTTTTCAATTAAAAGTGACATGCTACGAATAAATTTGAAGTTAGCGATATCACATTTATTAAATTATGTATTACGAAGAAAAGAACGACAAATTAATGAAAAAGAATTCGATATATTTAAATATTAGCACAAGTTGTAATTACCTATGTATATAATTTGCCATTTTAAATAGTCAGAAAGGTACAAAATTACAGTCGGTTTTTGCATTGAAACTTGATTTTACATAAAAAATAACAGCATAGTGCGATAAAAGTCTTATTTTTCGACCATTTAGAGAGGAAGGTTTTTAAAACGTACATTTCTAGATTGAGTGCGCCGAATTCGATATCTATTACCTCTAAAGTGACGCATTTCGTGAAACACTGAGGTTTTGTCAATCTAAATATTGTTGTACTGCCATTTCTTCGAATTTTATATGAACTTTAAAAATTGAGTGGGGATCTCCATTTGCAGTTAGTTGGGGGGGGAGCGTAAAGTCAATTTTTCACCCCCGCAATTTTTTATTTTCCACTTTTTTGTAAGAATTGTCTAAATAAATTTAATTTTCATGATTTTCTACGAGGAAAAGGTATTTTTGCTAGAAAGTGGTAAAGCGAACTGAATAAAAAAATTAAATACACAATAATCTTATTTTTGAGTGGATAATATCATATCACATCGCATTGTGTGCTAGTATGGAAAAATTACATCTAAGTGCTACTAATTAGGTCAAAATTTTATGAAGAACTGAACCACCCGGTAATAAATTAAATACTCACAGAACATTTCCAGTCTCCCTTTACAGACTAAAGAGGGAAATAGTAAGTAAACAAGGTTCTGCAATAAAGCAAAAATTATCTAGATCAATAATTAAGGCCCTTGAGGCATATAAGTTCTAATTTGTTGTCCTAAATAAAGTATTTTTGCTAGAAAGTAGTAAAGCGAACTGAATAAAAAAATTAAATACACAATAATAATAAGTACTTAAATTGTCCATTTTCTTGGATAAACAATTCTAACCTTCCTCTTAAAAACTGTTTAAAACTCATCTCATAAATATCTAATTGTACCTTGTATAGTCCTGTAGCCAGAGGGGTCCCAATTGCCTCCTTCATTTAGATGGAGTTACTCAAGTGTTTTTTTGTGTATTTTGAGCTGGAGAATACGAATTTTTTGGGTAGAGGTTTGCCCGGATGTCGATAAGTTTTTTATTAACAAAAAACTTGCAAAATACTGAGAACTTAGTTTTTGGCAAAATAAAAAGCATTTTCTTGTTATTTGACCCATTTTAAGAAGAAAAAGTCACTTGCAATTTTTTTGTTATACGCATAGATTTCGATATAAACGCCGTTAAAAACTCGAAAAATGCAATTTTTGCGATTTTCAATACCTATTCAATCACTTTTGATTGAATAGGTATTTTGTAATTCTGCTGACGGCGTTTGAAAGTTCACGTTAAATACTACAAATTATGAGTAATTGCAGTGTGAAAATTTGTTTTTTCACTGTTATTTGAAGCTATAAACAAATAGCGATTGAGCGTTCAGAAGGGTGCGCCGCCGTAAGAGAGCGGTTGCCTTCTTACAGGCGTTTAATACACGATCTTGACGCGTACTCTTCATTTCTAGACCAAAGAAACGATGAAAACTGAACGAAACATTAACAATTTAATGAAAATTTGCAATACTACAATAATTGAAATTATTATACAAGTTTAAAAAATAATAATTATAAAAATTATGCGATGTTACGNCATGGCAGCGCACCCTTCTGAACGCTCAGTCGCTATTTGTTTATAGCTTCAAATAACAGTGGAAAAAACAAATTTTCACACTGCAATTACTCATAATTTGTAGTATTTAACGTGAACTTTCAAACGCCGTCAGCAGAATTACAAAATACCTATTCAATCAAAAGTGATTAACAATTGAAAATCGCAAAAATTGCATTTTTCGAGTTTTTAACGGCGTTTATCTCGAAAACTATGCGTATAACAAAAAAACTGCTAGAGATATTTTCTTCTTAAAATGGATCAAATAACAAGAAAATACTTTTTATTTTGCCAAAAACTAAGTTCTCGGTATTTTGCAAGTTTTTTGTTAATAAAAAACTTATCGACATCCGGGCAAACTTCTACCCAAAAAATTCGTATTCTGCAGTTCAAAATACACAAAAAACACTTGGGTAACTCCATCTAAATGAAGGAGGCAATTGGGACCCCCCTGGCTACAGGACTAGTATATACAACCATAAATTGGGACATACTTTCGATTTAAGCCAAGTTTCCTTAGAACAGTTTTGTTCCCTTAAAAAATTTGTGGGTCTTTGAAGTATGGTCCATTAGTTACGGGAAATCCTCTATTTACTCTACCCCCGTAGTTCATTAAATTAGTTTTATTTGCTCAGTCCTTCAGCTTATAACAAGTATTATTTTCAGTTTCTTCTTTATAAGATTGTTACGTAAGTTTTGCGTTGTTACGAAACAGAGTTAAGCCTGGACTAAGCTACAGTGGAGTCGGGGTGGATTCAGAGTTCACAAAATATGTTTTATTAATGAATTTTAATTTATAGTCAAGGGCGCCAAGTGATTTTCTACAAGCCATATACCCCCAAACTGATAAAATCACTAAAGTTTACAGCAAAACGGTTTGAGTGGTTCAAACAAATGAAAGGACGTAAATTTTATACAAATATTAAATATTTAATGTAAATTTAAGGAACAGTAGTACATTAGTTTACGGAGGTACACTAAGTTTACACAAAAAAAATATATGTAATAACTAGGTATAAAAAAAGAGCTTAACTAATGTAAAGCCTGTGTTCGTGGGAGAAAATATCGTACGGTATATTGGGTATTTCGATAATGTGAAATCGTGTATTTGGACAGGTTTAATAAATCATAGACACTAAGGTGTTCAAAAGAATAAATTAATCCACTATGTGGTACTTATCGTCGCTACATTCAAGGCTTCTCAGTTTTCCACCAGCTTTTTCACGCCGTTATCAAGGTCCATCTACGTAGGATTTTTCTAGTGGAGGTGCCCTGTCCTCGAACAGCGTGACTATGACTATTTACTCGATTCCTAGCGGGATAACCAGGGATAAAATGACGCAAGCGTAAATCTCTATAGGACTCCTGGAGAACTTTATGAAGTATAACTTCTTAACCAAAAAAAAACACCTAAAATAATAAATGACGAATAAATTCCCATTCTCGATATGACTTTCGACTGACACCACTATTTAAATAAAGAAACTCACCTCAGGTACGAATTTCCCTATGCACCGAGATGTTTTTTCATTGTCGCCTAACCGCATCCCATATTGGACAAGAAGACCAATCAATCCAACACATATATACCAAAATACAGTCTTCTACTGTGAAGTTGGTGAAAATCCGTTATTATTTAACGATATATCTATAACTTCACCAATCTCCTATTAACTTCGAATCGATCGCCTGTTTATCGTGCCAGCGAAAAAGGAGAACCTTTTTTCCCTATCTGTTTTTTCCCGTTCTTTTTCGTACCGTGTATTAAATTCATAAAACCGACGAACACTAGATGCCACGACCTACACTAAAATCTTATATTTTCAAAATTTAACTACAGAAACCTATCCTTTATTTAAAATAATTTAAAGTTAGCCTAATATACGTTATAAGATAGTTTTTTAACATTTTTATCCTTCTCTATAACCTGGTTCGATACATTGGACAATTCTAGAAGAATTTTATTTTTGAGTGGATAATATCATGTCACATCGCATTGTGTGCTAGTATGGAAAAATTAAGTAGTGCTACTAATTAGGTCAAAATTTTATGAAGAACTGAACCACCCGGTAATAAATTAAATACTAACAGAACATTTTCAGTCTCCCTCTACAGACTAAAGAGGGAAATAGTAAGTAAACAAGGTTCTGCAATAAAGCAAAAATTATCTAGATCAATAATTAAGGCCCTTGAGGCATATAAGTTCTAATTTGTTGTCCTAAATAAACATACCCTTAGAACGCCGTCCTGTATCATAGCGTCTCCGATAAAACGCTGATTTTCGTAAAACTCCAACCTCATCGAATTGATAACATTTAATTAGCAAAATCAGGAGCTGACAAGGCGGAAAATTTCGGTAAACGATAATTAAACAATCGACATTCTTCAATTGGGAATAGTCACTTCAATTTTCAACGGCGGAATTGATTTCACCCTAAAGAAATACGGAGGGTGGAAAGCACATCTTACATATAATTTTAGATATTGAGATTCCATCTGCTGGTCGATTCTGTTGGTTTTTGGTTTAGAAAAGTATTGGTACTATTAAATTTTAAAATTTGTAGACTTACTTGATTTATACAGGACTCAGAATTTAACATTTTAACATATTCTATTAATTTATTTAAGTACAAGAGTGTATTAGGCAGGTTGTATGAAATAAAATAAATAAAATAAACGAAATAAATAAAATAAACGAAATAAATAAAATAAATAAAATAAACGAAATAAATGAAATAAATAACATTAATAAAATCAATAAAATTAATAAAATGAATATAAATAAAATTAATAATATGAATAAAATTAATAAAATGAATAATATGAATAAAATTAATAAAATACATAAAATAAATGAAATAAATCAAACAAAGTAAATTTAATAAATGAAAAAAGTGAAATAAATGAAATAATGAAATAAATGAAGTCAATGAAATAAATAAGGTACATACATAAACATACGTAAACAAAATACTTAAATAAATAAATAATTTGACACAGAAGGAAGAAGATTCAGGTACATTATGAGAATTAAATTCTAACAGGAAATGTTTCAACTTTAATTCAAACTTAGAACTGTTATCAACTTGTTTAAGTTCTATCGAAAAAATTAGACACTGCCGGTTTCTACTGCAATTAAAATTAGGTGACATGAAATCCTTACTGTTGTCCACATAGACTAAAAATCAGAAGTTAAAAAAAAATATTGCGTACGCCATTGAATTCTACGAAAATAACTAATAAAAAAAACTACAAAAATTAAAAACGTTTGTGGATGAATTATTCGTTAAGTATATCACAAAAGAAATGATCAAAAGTTGAAAAGGTCTTGTATCTTTTAAACGAACCAAAATATATAGATGCAATTTCCACCAATCAATTTTCCCTTTTCACAGCTAAAAATGTAGTTCAGAATATAAAAAGTCATGTGAAATCGAATCAGATACACATAAAAGTTGTAACTATTAAGTAATTCTATGTAACATTGGAAAACTGTTCGAAATGGTTATTTATGATATCCTTTGCTTCCATTCAAAAGCACATATATCTTGTTCACAACATGGTTTTATTTCTGGAAGATCAACAACAACAAATCTTGTTACTATCACTAACTCCATAGCTAATTCTTTGGATAAGAATGGGCAAACAGATGTTATATACACAGATTTATCGAAAGCCTTTGACAAACTTGATAATGTGCTATTGTTACATAAATTATCAAACTTGGGATTAACAACAACTTTTCTTAGTTTTTTTTATTCTTATTTAAGCAATAGAATTCTCAATGTTCAATATCGCAGCTATAAATCAATGGACGTGTTAGCGACATCTGGAGTTCCGCAGGGATCGGTACTTGAGCCTCTCTTATTTATTATATTTATAAATGATATATTTAAAGACATTCAGACACATACCCTTATATGATGACGACATGAAGCTATTTGCATCTATTGAATCATTACAAGATTGTTCTTATCGTTTACAACAAGAGTTGTCGAAAATAAATATATGGTTCCAAAATAATAAGTTGTCATTGGTCAATTTGGGTTTTATTATGAGGAATTGGCGATATTTTAGGGATGTTTCTACCCTTCCATTACCCATTAATGCATTTGTCAGGCCGAAGTTAGAATACGCTTCTGTTATCTGGAATCCTCAATATAAGGTTCACATTTCTAACTTGGAGAAGGTTCAGAAAAAATTTGTCGAATTGATCATGCTTACCCACCCCAGGGTATTCCGCAGTTAGAACTGCTGAATAGATTTAACTTTAAAGAGTTGGTCTTGCGTCGGGTCTATTTTTCCATACTTTTTCTGTATAAACTGTTGTCCTCGTATATAGATTGCCCTGACATTTTGAGTAGTATTTACTTTAATATTTCTAGTGTTATTGTCAACTCCGAGAACAAATGTTCTTAAACATTCTCCAATTTATCAAATGTGTACATATTATGTAAATGATTATAGTATCAAATTTGATATTTTAAACTGTACCGTCAGTAATATAAGACATTGTATTTTAAATTTAGATTTATAACCTAACCATCATTTTATATGTTACAATTTTCAATTACTTATAATATTTTATTAAACTATTTTGTGTTCACTTTGTCGTTATGTAATTCAGCTTGTATTTTCAAATCTATTTTTCATGTATTATGTTTTTTTATGTAATCGTTTATTGTTTCTCCTGCCCTTTAATTGGATTTGTATCTGTCTGGGCAGCTGTACTTCAAAATAAATAAATAAATAAAATGTCACAAAGCTTATTTCGAAATGCTGGTGATTCTATCACCTGAAGAACGAATCAAGCCCGTGACATATTAATTGGGTTTCCTTGAAAAATGCTCCCAAAATCCCAAAATTATTCAAATTTAGCCACTCTACAAAGATAATTCTATTAAATAATGAGAATTATTTTCCATCGTTTGTGATTATCTGGTAAAGAAACGCTGACTTCGTTGCATTTACTCTCAACTGGATATAATTAATTGGCCAAACAATTGATGGAGAATTTCCCCAAATAATAATTAAACAATAGACGTGCTCCTAACAGGGGAGCAGTCACTTCAATTTAGAACGACGGAATTGAATTCGCCCCATTCACTAAAGAAAATGCTTACAAAACATATGTAACGCCTCGGGCGTTCTTCAGATTTCCTTATTTCCCGCTAGAATTGTCTAGCTGGATTGATTTATTTATAACGCCCCGTTGTCCTCCGCCGACCGAGAAAATCTCTGTACGCAGACAGTGTGGTTACACCAAGAGAATAGTTTAGTTCTTATACGGAACTATAACAACTATGCTGGGACGCTTTATGCCCAAATGGGCAGTATAGCTGGGGTAGGCTTAATAAGAAGATGTTTATCTTTGCAATTCAAGAAACCAAACTATTTGTTCTTTTAAAGGCATTAAATATACGTCAATATTTAGTACAGTCCAGTGTAGTTACAATTCTATGAATTCCTATTCTGAGTTACAAAAAAAGGAGTTAAAATTAGTCTCCAGTCTCGACATTAAATTAAATTTAATTAGAGTCTATGTTTTATTTCACGTAGCATTTAGATTAATATAAATAGTTAAATGAGAGGCGATCACCAAACTCTGCACACAAGCTTATTGAATTCATTAAATTTGCCAAAAACAATTCAATATTCACTATTGATTCCTAATTAAAACTCCTTTTTCTCACAAAAAAAATATACCCGTGTTCCATAATAATGGGTAGTGATTCATATCCAGCACTAAGATGAATAAGGGAGGTAAGGGATCCAGGGGACAAGATTCCATAGGCGTACTACTTGAGAAGGTGCCAAAGAACAGAAACTTATAAAAAATAAAAAAAATTGCTTATAAACCCGTCATCCTTTCCACTATTGTTGAGTGTCGTCCTTTCGGACGGCGATGGCCCACCACCACCCACTTACACCTTCCTGATGCGCACGCCGCCAATATCACACTTTATCCTAATAATAATACATTATACACACCCTGTTCCAAAAATCATGCTGTACTTCCAATATGCATTGTTATTATTATTAAGCGCCGCCCTTTTCAGGAAGGTCACTCCAGTCGAAGATCCTTCTAGAAATGCCTGCCGTTTGCTTTGGATATTGCCATCGTGCCACACTTTTGTCACCGTATGACTTTCATTTATACATGTGTCGTCCGTGTAATATATGCTACGATTTAGTTTTCGAGCTTATAATACTTGTCTTAAATAGTTTCTTGGCTATATCACTATTCTAAGCAAATTTTGATCCAGTAAGAAAGCAGCCTGAATTTTTTTTATTATCGGGAGCTCATTTTTACAATACTATCCAGCTTGAACTACTCTCCATTTTTAAGAACTCAAACCCAAAATCACTAATAAATTAATTACAATCGCCTATTTGCCTGTGCCGACAGAATTGCCCGGAACCAAATAAACGCAACCCAATTGACGTCACACACCAAACATCAATGAAAGTATAGAATTTGCTGCAGCAGGAGAATATCTGGTGCACGCCAAACGCAGCCGAAGAATATCCTAAAACTGTTTAATATCAACTGCTCTGGGAGTATGCGGCACACACAATTTTATAAGAAGAATTTACGAACGGCTCGTACTCTTTGTGTTGACTGCTAAAAATGGTGAGCCGGATTAAAGGTGCAATCACTGCCTATTATTTTAGGATCCGTCTGTAGTTTATACGATTTATTCAGTTCAGGTTAGAATTAAGTAAGTAAATATTTTTAGTATTTTTCTAAACATTGGTAGTTGGATTTTTGGTGCCCATAAAGAATAGTAGTAACATTCTCAATTTAAGGCCAACCAAGATATGTATGTACATTAAATTAGGAGAATATGTGCTGTTCTTTACTCTTCTTTTAAAATAAATTTGCAAATGTTTTTCTCCTTTTAGGCCTTGACAAATTTATGAATCTAAAGCTGTCGCAGCCTCCCACGCCAGGCTGAAGTTTCACTTCGTTGCATGCTGCTGCATCATTGTAGTTTTCTCGCTGTGCTTGCTGTTAGTTTTGCTACACCCTCGATTCCCGTTCTCTTGGAACCAGCGCTTGGTGCCTGAACTGCCTATATTTCAGTGGTACCTAGACAGAGCTATACAATTTTAGAGGTACCAGGCTGGAGCTGTGCATCTTAATATACATATTAGTACCTTTATACCTTTCCAGATAAAAGTGTAGTTATTTGTAGTTTTAAGGCTTGCTTGCATTTCTCAGAAACCAGAACCTCACTCTTGCATTGCCATTGTTGATTTACATTTATGTACTTGCCAAGACGCATCTAAAATCCACATGTTACAGTCCATTAAGAGCGGTTTCAGTTGAAGTTTGAGACGAGGTTTCACCACGTCTTTACCCTAAAGATACCTTTATAGCGATCGACTGAAGCCTCGCCAAAATTTTCAGCTCCATAATGTCTTTATAAGTCTCTATTAGTCGAGACGTGTGAGAACTTTCTGTAGAGGTTTGAGACTAGACTTCATTAAGTACCTACACTAAGAATCGTTTCATATTAGCCAGAACCCGGTAGCTGGTTACGTAATACTTGTCGAATTAGTGTTAAAATATATACAAAAATATTCGTTCTTTAATAATACGCTGCTCTGGTGCTGCCAAGTACCCGGTTCCTACAAGTGTGGAAAGGCACTAAGGGTACGTATACAGTGGGGCCTCGTCTCAAACTTCAATTGTACGATGTCATTACATAGACCCAAAATTTGAGAATAGGTTTCAGGTGAAAACTTATACAGGCTATTCCACCTTAGAGGGATTCTTCTGTAACTCTGTAACTGTAAAAATTATAAAAAAAATGGTTTTAATAAAAGTAGTCTGGAATCATGTGGGCCATGTAAAGAAAATATTTTTAGCTTTACAGGGTGTTCCATTTCGAGTGGGCGTTACATAACTTTGTTATTTTAAATGAAGCACCCTGTACATTATTGCATTTTTAAATTTCTTAGCTAATATTAGGTAGAGTTTATTAAATGTATGTACATGGTGTTTAAAACTTACCGTTTTCGAGATATTCAGTTGTTTCTGAAAGAGAACACGATTTCAGCTCTCTAGATGAGGCTAAAATATCATCTAAATCGTAAGAGTTAGAAACCTGCAGTTTTCACAGTTCGTTTTGTCATAAATTACTCTTGTCATCTGTAAGCAAAACATGTACGTTATTCAGACTCGGAAATACTGAGACCTACATTTAATAATCTTACGAGTTGAAAAACGTTTTTTTTTTTTTTCAAATAGAATGATCCACACTGTCATGGGGGAATGCAAAATTGAATACCCTTTCGACTGATATAAGGTTGTCCATACATCAGTTTTTCAGAAAAATCGGGTTCTTTTCTAAAGTCCGAAAAAGTAGCTATGTAACAGCATCAAGAAGGCCTTGCAAACAATGATTAATACACTGTTTGACATACAAAGCAAATTAAATGTCACTCTAGTTTTGATTAACGTTGAGGTAGTTATTTTGCTAAGTAGGTAGTAAAAGTTTATTATAATATTTTCAAAATGTCGCTGACACAAAAAGAAATGGTTGATATGATTTGTGTCTTCGGTGAGTGCCACAGAAATCCGTTATTGGCATCACGATTTTATGCACAGCGCTATCCAGACTCTAATAAACTCTACCTTATATTAATCAAGGAATTAAAAAATTCAGTAATATACAGGGTGTTCCATTTAAAATAACAAAGTTATGAACCGCTCACGCGAAATGGAACACCTTGCAAAGCTAAAAAATATTATCTTTACATGGCCCACATGATTCCAGACAACTCTCATTAATACCAATTTATTTATAAATAAAAGAATCCCTCTTAGGTGGAACACCCTGTATATATAATATACATGGTGTTCCAAAAGTACCGGAATGGCAGACTATCTGGGAATATTCAAGGTGTAGGGTAAAAGTAAAACACAAGGGGTTTAGGATTTTTACCTGGTTATCCGATGGTGACCTTGAATTTGATTGGACCATGACATTCAAAGTCATATCAAGGTCACGAGAATTTTTTGAAATGGGACCCCATAATTTTGACCCCGGAAATGGAGAGCGGAAATTTTTTCGTTCGGGTATGACCTTGAAATGACCATGAAGGTCAAGATCATGATCAAATATCAAAAAGTCCCAAAGTGGCCCCACAGAATGGCAGAATAACCCGCAAGGAAAAATTTTGTTCTTGATGGGTACCTACTAAACCGGTGACCTTAGATTTGACCTCCGCCCTGACCCCAAATTTCTTATCCTCCGGTCAGTTCAAGGTCAAGTGCAGCCACAGTCGGTTATTAGAGGTCACTAAAAACAAAAAAGGTAAAAGGCGGTCATTAAAATTCAACAGTGGTCACCGAGGGTAATAATAGACAGTCTTGGGTAATAAATAGTAGTCATCGAGGGTAACAGAATATAAAGTTAAACCTGCGTTGGAATTTTGAAAGTTGAATCATTAAGAGATTTTGAAAAACAAGTGAAAAAGAGTAATGTGCTATGTCACACCATCACTTTACAAATTACTATCACCAAATTAGTGAAAATTAAAAAAAATAAAAATCCGCTCAAACAAAACAAACAAAATTATAATGAAAATACCAAAAAAAAAAATTTTTTTTTGTACGCCCTGAATCTTAAGAATCAAGCCGTTGCAGACCCATGTTCATATGAACTTTTTATCTTAAAATTAGTCAAAGATTCATCCGTTAAAGTTTGTAGTACTTAATAAACACCCTGTATATGTATGTACAATAGTTTGTTAAGACAAAATGAACTTTATTAGAAATTTTGTACCATAACAACTCTGTTAAATAATTGTTATCCACAGTTCAAAAATTCGTGAAGATACATTTAAGATGAAACATTTTTTATTACTTGCAAAATAATAAATAGAAGGACTTGGTTTAAAGTAAAAGTCATGGCAATTTCAAATTACATTATATATTTGCACCCAGACGTAAATGCTTCCGTGAAGCGTATATCTTCAAGTAAATAAACTTTTTTCTCTGTGTAGCAGGGCCTTGCATGGTATTCGGAAACGACGATCTTGTAAAAGTGGAAAATGTCTAGGAAACAAGGACGTATATCCTTATTGTGGAATTGCTCGCTTCCAGTCAACGTACCCACATCCACTATCCATTCATTGCTGCGACAATCACGTCTTATAGGCCATTAAATGTATTGGTTTCGATAACTTCGGATATAAACGGCCAGGCCCAAAAGTTTGTTTCTTGATAAGTTCTCATAGAGCAATTTAAAAATTGTACTTTGCTATAAAACTAGTTCTTCTACGGGTTATTAAGAAATTTAATTTTCTTTAAAAGAAAGTTTCAAGAAGAATTTTTGTTTAGATGTTTGACTATTTTCGATAAGTTTCTTTGGGGCAATTAGAACATTGGCACACATGTTGGTTATTGAATTGACCGTCTTTTCCATAAATTTCATCAACTGATTAGTCTAATTTTAGATATATGTGTGTCATTTAAACAAAGATGATCAAGAGATAACACTAATTTTGGAAGCTGACAGAACCTAGTAGACAAATAATTTAAAAAATGGTCATTAAAATGTGTCTTAATGTATTTTTTGAAGTGATTTAAAAAAAATGGTTTTTATTTCACTACAGTTATTAACAAAAGGCAATATCAATGAAATTTTACTATAGCTATGTACAACGTCAATCATATCAAAACCGATATAAATAAGTTTGCATCTGAGATAGTTCCGTCCATAAATGTGCACTGGACACGACAATGGAAATGCTCTAGAAGTGTGTTTGTAAATCTACCTTCGAGTGAATAGGATTGAGTACTCAGGGCCGTATTAAAGTTTCCAAAACTACAGATTCAAACATCATCGAATTAATTTGGGATGTTATGAAGTAATATGTGGCAGACAGGAATGTTTACTTTAATCCAGAAATGGACTCATTTGCGATTAATATTTTCGACATCTTCAGTAGAAGAATGAAAATCTCGATGCCAAATGCTAAAAAAATTGAAGAAGTCTTCCTGGCCTTCAGTAAAACAACTATGGACAATTTTGTATGTAGTCTACAAAATAGCAATGACATTAGTGATAGTAAACTTCACAGTGAAACTTCAGATAGTGACGTTTCTGGTATTGTGCAATTGCGATTCTTTTTAATTTTAACATAATATTTTATATAACTGTTGTAATATGTAAAACATCCTTTGCATGTATAATCTTTTGTCATTTGGATAAAACTATATGCATATTTATAAAGTTTTATATTATACAGGGTGTGGCGTGTATAATCTATAAAAATTAAACTACAGCTTCCTGATGATATTTGTAATAGAAAAGTCTTATACGAAAAAGTGCTATCTTCGCGTTTTTTTTTTGTAAATTAAAGTCCATTTATTCAACGAAAATGAAGGCCGACCCTGTGTTATTTATTAAAAACTTTGGAAATGTTTTTATGCGACCCAAGATTCAACCTTATGATTTAAGTTGGTATAATCTAATACTAGAAATACTAAAAGAAGGTTAGGTTACATTGTCAAAAAATTTGTGCAGCCAACTGATTTTGTGTTTTATTGAATTCATTATTCACTTAATTATTAAATATTAAGCATCGTCCATCGATCAATCAGTACNTGCACTTGACATTAGTGATTTGAATTCCATAGCTTATACGACTTTTTCTCGGACTGCACCAATTTTGATAATTCGGCGTTCTGACAGAGAATAAGTTCCGGTGCTAGTCTGGCAATGTTGCCATTGCGCATCTGAAATTCTCGAACCAGATGAATTTGGTCAAGCTGTATTCCTGGTTAAAGATACATAAATAGCTACATAATGCATATTAATTGCACCACAATGTATGATTTTGTGTTACAGGTTGGCAGCATGAAAAACACCCGATACATAACGGTGACCTCGACATTCGAGAAGAGCTTCGAGACCCCAGAGCCCACTTCGACGAAGAGAACGGAGCCCCTCACAGAAAACATCCTCGCCACTTCCAGCAATTACGCGAAGGATAACAATTACTTGGATTCGAGCATCGCGACCCTGCCTCCTATTTATCTCGCATCAGACATGGAAACCCCACCTCTGGAGACGCTCACAGAGACGTTCAGCACGACTCAGACAATGCTGAAGACACACATTTTGCCTGTCGTTCGCAACGGGAACGACACCACTAGTTCAACTTTAGTGCAAACGTACATAGTAACGAGGTAAGTCGGATAATGAGAGCTTGGTATTATTTCGCCTCTAATAAGCGCCAACTCGTACCTCGTTCCGTATTTACTTGTACTCTACACGGAATAAGGACGAGCGAAAAAAGGGCCTAAAGAATTTCAAGTTTACGGGTTTGATACTGTAGAAAGTATACAGTGTGATAATTGGGTGTAAATGATTTAATAGAAGTTTTATTAAACTAAAATAAATGAGCAAACCTAATATATTTCAGTAACAAGATTCTTTCCTAAAAAAGTATCCTTCAAGGTTTTTTTATTTTTCTAATAACTATTGCAGTGAAATTATTTTTCCAAGATATTTCAATTAAATTTAACACAGAAAAGATTTTGGAATATTACCTACAAACTTATTATTTATCTAAAGGGACCATTTCATCCTCTGCTACTTCCGTGTAGTTCTTCGTATAGGGTACTCTGAAAGATAATGTAAATAAAGGAAGTTCAAATAAAAACTACTACTCTACCAAAAATATTAACTTCCTTAATTTTTTTCTACGTCCTGTAATTTGACAGGAAATTCAAAAAAAAATTATACGAAATATTTAATCCAGTGTTTCCTCACACACTATTTTAGTCTAGGAAAGTTTCCAAGACATCAAAAGAAACGTATTTGGAGCTACCCGAAGCACTGGTAGTTCTTTGTAAAAAGGACTTACCACAATTTTACATCGGTTTTAGGTAGTGTTTGGATAGATATTATCACAGCATTATGGCGAATGTCGAAATTGACCTTTAGTTTGTTTCAGAATTTTATACGTTTTAATATCTTTCAAGATAGAACCCAAAATCAGAGTATGTCATAATGTTGCTGATGTGCTAAATATTGATGATTTATGTTTTTAATCAAATTTCGTATCTTCTAAAGCAGAGCTTTTATGTATTGAAGATTATTGTACTCTTAATATTTTTCTTCTTTTCAGAGTGGTGACAGCCAGTAAGACACTACCACCCATGGACGCATATAACTTCATACCCAGCAAGACCCTGAACGAATTCAACAGCCACTTAGACGAAGCCGGATCTGAACTCCACTTGGAACTTGAATTCGGCGACCAGAACGACCAGGAAGACGGCCAGTTAAAGAAAGTAGCCTTCCAAGACCTAGACCTGGCAAATATCGGTTCCGACTTTGACTTGTCGGACGTAGATAAGTCCAAACTTGAGGGTCACTTACGTCTGAAGAAGGCGCACGCTCCACAAAAACCTACAGCGAACGAACTGGTTACTCCAGCCTTAAATCCAGATCAGCTTCAGCAGTTAGCTTTGCTGAGACTGTTAAACCCTGCAGCAGCCCAAGGCCAAGTAATCACCACCTCAAAACCAGTACTTAAAGTAGAGACAGTGTACGAAACACACGTCCTACCTGTTACCCAAGGCCAAAATACAATCCTCAGTACCATTTCCAAAATCAAAGGCACGTTCACCAAGACAGACTTCGAGTTTGGTACAAGTACCATTGCTCCTGCCCTACCCATTCCTCCTCTTGTGCCACAGATCCCACAGTTGCCACAGATACCGCAGATACCACAGATACCACAGCTGAATCCATTCCTACCCCAAGCTCAACCACAATTTGCTGTAACGTCGTCACCAGTTACCCAGAGCACTGTGATTACTCAAACAAACAGCAAGGTGCTCAAATTAACCTTTGGAGCCAAGACAGCTCAAACTACTGTCTTCTCCACGACAGTAGTGCCCACTGTTCTGACGTCATACGTGACTGCTTCTGTACCTGTAGCGCCGACTGCTGCCGCCTTTCCTGGATACTATCCTCAACCGTTCCCCGCAGGATATCCGTACGTAGGTTGAAGCGTAGGTAGAAATTATATTTATTTATTAACGGACTAGTGCAGCTTGAGTAACCCGGACTAAATTCTAGTGAATTATAGTGATATGGAACACTTGGATAAGTGATGTTTGATAAACGCGAACTGCATTTACATCGTAAATAGGTAGTGACCTTTCAATCATGTATTGTATATAAACATAAATCATTTTTTTACGAATCATCGAAGAGTTGGATCTACTCTTAGTTTGTATAGTTAGATTTAGTGATATTTTGTACTGATTCATTATTTATATTGTTATACTGTAATAGTCACTTACATGTAAAAATTTCGTTTTGTATATTTTGTAAAAATATTTTCGTGCAATAATGTATTCATCATAAGATTAATTTAATAAAAAATATTATTGTAGAAACAATTTGTTTTCATTCTCAACGAAAATACAAATATTAATAATTCCGCTACCCCTCATTCTAATTACAAGGACTAGTACAGAAGTCGGAGACTTATGCGGGAACTGGCACACTATTATTCAGTAGGCCACATGTGCGCCCAGGAACGACTTACATTGGTAAACCTTAATCAAAATTCAGTGCAGGAATAAGGGAAACCTGGAATATCTCATTAATTTGGGGAGTGGTCAAACACCGACCGGTATGAATCTCTCACATGTTCTTCCACCCTACCATACCTGCTACGAATGTAGCTAATCTATGGTGATACAACCAAGGGATCGAACCCGCGACAGTGGCATTCATCGATTCAAGTACTGACGTTTAAAACCGCTCGACCACCGACAGACCCAAAATGCAAATTATAGATTGACTTAAATTTCATTTATCACCACAGATAAATATTTTATAAGAAAAGAACAAAAAGAAAATTCTTGGGAACACAAAGAAATCAACCAAGCTGCAAAGATAAATCTAAACTTAATAATAATAATAATAATAATAATAATAATAATAATAATAGTAAATCGTCTTTATTAGAAGCAGTTAATGCAAATATAAAAATATAGAAATTGAAAAAAATTAAGGCAAAAGTTCGCAAACTCATGACGAAGTCTAGCAAAAGCTATTCACACTCAACCATATGTATGCGATAGCATGTAATTTCAAAATACATAAAACAACAGACAATCACTCAGAAAAGAATCAATAACACAATGGAAATAAAATACAATTACCTAACAATAATCAAAAGTTTAAAATAAAAATTCTCAACTATAAACTTTATACTTGAATTTGTTAATATTAAAAATTTTAAAATTATCAGGAAGAGAATTGTATAAAGTGATAGAATTATAAGTAAAAATCTTTTAAATAGGGCACTACGATGATGTGGCATTGTAAAGGTATTTCTCGAATGAACATTAGAACGCTTAACAAATTTAGTTTTTAATTAATAATAAGGAATGGTTAAAATTGTATGCACAAGATTGCCAAGATGGTGACGTCGACGATTCTCCATGTTGAGCCACTTGATTTCTACAATTTTGTGAGAAATATGATCAAATTTTCTTAATCCATGTACAAGTCGACAACATGAATTTTGAACTTTTTGAATTCTATTTTTTTCTTGTACACTAAGGCATGGACCATTATTGCACATTATTAATGAAAAAAGCAATGGATGTTGATGAAATTTATGGAAAATATGGTTAATCCAAAGAATATTTAAGTAATTTCCTTCGTTTTTTTTTGCAAATATTTGTTTAATTACTAAACGTTAATTTTAGAACATCTAAATAACGTATCGAAAAAGAAAAATTTCAAAGAGTTCAAATTAAGTAGCCCTTTATAATTACAAAGTAGGACGTGCAAAATAGCGTTATAAACAAATTGTCCCAGTGTAAGGCAAAAGCCGTTCGGGAATTCGCTCTTTTTGCATCAAATAGAGCTTATTTTTACTGTAATTTTAAAGAAATCACCTACGCCACTTTGTTTCCAAGACAGTTTTCTTATAACGTTAATTGTTAATTGGATGTATTGTATCGGGATTTTAGAGACAATTAAACAAAGGATTAAACTTTTATTTTCAGATAGTTCATGTTACAAATGTGCTAGCAGCAGTAAAAGTGGGCATGCGCGTGACCGTCGCTCTCGGTTGCGCGCGACATTTTTGATTTGAACGTTTCAAATACGGTACAAAAATCTCGCGCGCGACCGAGGACGGCGTTCAAGCAAATAGTTAATTAACAATTAATATTATAAAAAATGTTATCTTGGGAACAAAGAGGCGTAGGTGATTTCTCTTTTTTTAATTACCCTCTATTTAATGCATAATGAAGGAATTCTCGAGCAGTTTTTGCCTGACCCTGGGACAATTTGTTTATAACGCTCTTTTGCACGTCCTACTTTGTTAGTTTTAAAGGGCTACTAAACTTCAACTTTTTGAAAATTTTCTTTTTCGATAAGTTTCATTGGGGCAATTAGAACATATATCTAAAACATTAACTTCTAAAATTAACGTTTAGTAATTAAAAAATTAAACAATTAGCTGCAAAAAATTGCAGTTGGAGCAACAATTTCATGGTCAATTGAATCGGCGATTGGTACACATGTTGGCCATTGGATTGATCGTCTTTTCCATAAATTTCATCAACATACACTGACTAGTCTAATTTTAGATATATGTGTATCATTTAAACAAAGGTGATCAAGAGATAACACTAATTTTGGAAGCTGACAGTACCTAGTAGACAAATAAGTTAAAAAATGGTCATTAAAATGTGTCTTAATGTATTTTTTGAAGTGTTTAAAAAAAATGGTTTTTATTTCACTAAATTTATTAACAAAAGGCAATATCAATGAAATTTTACTATAGCTATGTACGATGTCAATCATATCTAAACCGATATAAATAAGTTTGCATCTGAGATAGTTCCACTCACAAGTGTGCACTGAACACAATGGAAATGCTCCAGAAGTGTGTTTGCAAATCTACGTTCGAATGAATAGGATTGAGCACTCAGGACCGTATTAAAGTTTCCAAAACTACAGATTCAAACCTCATCGATTTAATTTGGGCTGTTATGAAGCAGTATGTGGCAGACAAGAGTGTTTACTTTAATCCACAAATGGTCTCATTTGCGATTAGTATTTTTCAACATTTTCAGTAGAAGAATGAAAATCTCGATGCCAAAAAATTGAAGAAATCTCCCTGGCCTTCAGTAAAAATTGTTATGGACAATTTTGTATTTAGTCTACAAGATGGCAGTGACATAAGTGATAGTAAACTTCACAGTGAAACTGCAGATACTGACGTTTTCTGCGACTGTAATTCTTTTTTATTTTAACATAATATTTTATATAACCGTTATAATATATAAAACATCCTTTGCATGTACCTATAATCTTTTGTCATTTGAATAAAACGTTTTATACATATTTTTAAAGATTTATATTATATTTTTATATTATATTACTTTATATTATACATTAGGTACATTTTCTATACAGGGTGTCCGTAAATTTCAGCGACAACGTTTGACTGCATATTCACGACGATAAATAAATACGATCTACGAAAAAAAGTTAAATGAAAACCTGTGCAAAACCGTACTTATCTTATCAACTTCGACGTCACCTGTTACATAGGTGTTGTATAACAATGAAAAAGTAATATTAACGGTCGATAGAAGGAAGCACAAAAAACAGGCACTTAGGTAGGAAATTCTGGAAGGAAGCCTAGTTAGTTGAAGATAGGCAGTTGAAGTGCGAACAGTGTGGAGATCGGTAGTAAGACGATCGGCGGGCAGTGTGTCAAAGTAGTGAAAAGTTAATTGTTTAAAGTGTTATTAGTTAGCAGGTAATATTCTTTAAGTACTTTGTTGTTAATTGTTCTATGTAATCTTATGATTGTGATGGTTATAGATGTTTCATGATAATAATTCTTTGTATGTTTAGCTTCCATTGCTTTATGCTCAAGGGCATATATTTTTCTAAGGTAAAATTGTTATAATTATTATTAACGATTGCTCATTATTTATTTCATGTTAAAATATATATATTGTGTGGGCGCCCAGACATTACAATAATGACTCCTTTGATTCACATCTAACTTGTTTTTGTCATGATTACGTTGTTCGTAAAATATAGATGTTTCATGATAATAATTCTGTATATGTTTAGCCTTCATCATCTTACACTCAGGGGCGTATATTTTTCTAATATAAAATTGTTACAATTATTATTAAAGATTGCTCTTTATTTCGTACATGTTAAAATATGTATATCGTCCTGCCCAGATATTGCATTAACGACTTCTTTGTTTCACATTTAACTTATTTTATCAGGATTAGGTTGTTCTTTGATTCATTGTGCTCACTTTATGTCATACGTCTATACAAACCTTGTTGAAGTTACTAACATTTTCGCCCGTGCGGAACGAATCTGGATTAAGCTGGATTGCCTCCCGCATGGGACTACGGTGTTGAGAAGGATCTTCCGAAATATCAACTTTAGCTGGATTGCCTCCCGTATTATGGGACTCCAGTACCTTCTGGCCCTGCCGGCTAACTAACACCAAACCTCTACAGTTTTACTTGGAAGTGTGTATGACTAATATGAGGTAACAGATGACATTTAGTGATACATTAAATGAGACAGCTCTTATTTATCATTAGCAAATGATCTTAATTTATACCTTTGGTTAGCGGTTGTTTTGTATTTATATTTGGGTGGTAAGAGCAACGATCGTGGGTTTCTCTGCCATGCTCTTTCCCCACAGGAGCTCTAGGTGAGTCTGGCACTTTCATTTTATATTAAATGGTTGTTAATGTTTTTGTTGTTCTTTCTATTTGTCAGATGTTTAATTTGAAGAGAGACTGTTGTACGTAAATAATAAAGTTAGGTGCATTTACTCTCTTTTGTTTTATAAAATTAAGCCATACATCCCCTCAAAAAAAGTTAGTAGCCAGCGCCTTCCGGTCCATTAAAAATATATACACACAACGTAGGTATTCCTTATGACGATCACATATTTCTGGCCACAACTACGTTTGTATTCTTTTTTCGATCGAACCTAGGGTTGTTATACTACAAATCTTTTTGTTTTTGAGTTATAGGGCTTCAAAGTTGTCAAAAGTAAAACTAATTTAATTAATAACTTCATAACCCTTTTACCGATCGCGTTAAAATTTGGTACATTTATTTGGACTATTATTGCATATTATTTCTTAAAGCTGTAGTCAAATCGATATACTGGGTGATAGTTTTCTCCGGTTACATCTCCCTCTTAACGGTCAAAACATTTACAGTGGTCGTACTTTTTTAAAATGGGCAACAACATTGAAATGGTCGCTTTATCTAAAAAAAATAGTGTCCTATAAGAAAATCGCCTACAGAAAACCATTCTTGAGAAAAATGCCATTATTTGCAGGTCTGTACGTTTCGGTTTGTATAGTGGTGTCACGAATTTAAAACTTTGAGTTCAGTAGGCGATGAAATCAAGATGTCGATTGCTGTGGCTATCAGGAAATGTCATTATTGTCCCGTTTCTTTAGAATTCTCATCACTCTACGTATGCAAATTATGAAGTGTCCGCAGTGCATCAAGACATTTAAACGGAGTTGTAAATTTTCATAATTTGCATGAGTGGAGTAATGAGAATACTAAAGAAACACGAGAATAATCACATTACCTGATAGCCACAACAGTCAAGATCCTGTTTTCATCGCCTACTGAACTCAAAGTTTTAAACCGAAACGTACACACATGCAAATAATGCCATTTTTCTTAAGAATAGCTTTTTCTAGGCGATTTTTCTCTAGAGACAATATTTTTTTTAAATAAAACGACTTTTTCAATGTTGCCGCCTGCTTTAAAAAAATACGACCACAGTAAAAGTTTTGGCCGCTAAAAGCGAGAGGTAACCAGAGAAAATTATCACCCAGTATATCGATTTGACTAAAGCTTTAAAAAATAATATGCAATAATGGTCCAAATAAATGTACCAAATTTTAACGCGATCGGTAAAAGGGTTATGAAGTTATTAATTAAATTAGTTTCATTTTTGACAACTTTGAAGATGTTTCGAACATTCTGTTCAACGGCGAATTTTGTCCAGAGTTAGTGTGATAAAATGACCCTTGAAATAATGTATTAACTCTAAAATTTCTGGATGGTACATAAATATTTACAAGATTTAATAAGTTAGAAGAGTCAATTAGATTATTCAGAAGTTTAAACAAAAATATTACGTCATTCTGATTTCCCTTATTTTCTAAAGATCCAATTTTAAATGCTTGTTGCAGAAAAGCCCAATTCTGCAAAGTATATACCCCGGTCACTTTAAAATTTAGGTATCTAAAAAATTTGTTTTGGATAGCTTCAAGACGGGAGTTATGAACCACATACTGGGGTTCCAAACGGTTGAAGCAAAATTTATTAAACTATAGACATAAGCAAAATATAATAATTTTAAGGAATTTAACCTTCTAAAATCCTTAGATACTCTGATGATAAACCCTAACATCTTACTACTTTTTAATGTAATGTAATCTATATGTGGGGAGAAAGTTAATTTTCTATCGAAAATAACACCTAGGTCTCTTATGGTTAACAATTTCATTTTAGGTGCAAATCTAAATTTACAATTTAAAAAAAGTTATCTTTAAAATATACCTACACCAAGTAAATGTGAATATTAGGTACTTGCGACTTGATGAATGCATTGTATTGCATATAGTGCATATTTTTCCCCAGAGCAAATATCGCCACAACGGCAACGTTAGAAGCATTTTAACTGTCAAGTGTAGTGAAATTTGAATATGTCTGAATTGTTGGATGCAGATGAACCATATAAAAGTCTGCTATTAAAAGTGTGTGCAGGGGAGGAAGCTGAAAAACATCCCTCTAAAATTTCACAGTTTAACACGTTTAGAATTTCGCAACCCTACACATGGAAGCATCGATTTTTCAATTCTGCTTAATTGCACTACTTAATATTTCATAAATCATGAACTTTTGAGGACTCTCCGGAGGGATTACTGAACATTCACTGCGCGCTCCACCCGGCAAGTCACTGATGAGGAGTTTTTATTTTCTGCTTCGCTAGGAAAGTTTTGAAATATGCTTTTAGGTAGACACCATACAGAGCGAGTCAATTTTGATTAAATTTCAGGTTAGAAAATAAGCGACACGTTCTAGAACTCGATTTTCAAGGAAAATTTAACCGGCACATCAGATAGGTATTTCAAATATTATTTGTTTTCTAGTTATACTTTTATACAATGTTTACAAATGTTTGTAAAATCGTTTACAAATGTCAACTCTTCTTAACTTTTTTATTTTTAAGTCTAAGAAAAATAAATTCTAAATAGAAAAGTAGTAGGTATTAACTAGAATCTTCTTATGATTATGCACAGGGTGTTCTCAAAAAGCGTGGCAAATTAAACTTATTTCTTTTCTAATGAATTAATAGATTAATTATGAGAATGATGTGTTTTTTTTCTTTTGGGTGTTTTGAAAAATTAGTAAAATAAATCTTTGTCCCAACAGAATCAGTCATGGGTTACTTTTATGAAAATAATTTTGCCTAACAAAACATTTCACACTGAAAAATGCAGACAAATACAAAATACAGAGCCACTATATTTCGTCCACTGCTTTTTTGCTCTTCTGAACTTGATGTTTCGTCTTTAATGATTTTTGACAGTTTTTAGTGGCATTCAGATAGTTCCGACTTAAGTCATATGGATACATATTTTGTGAAGTTACCATAGAAATAGACTTTAAGAAGTAGAACCATTAAATTTTTTATAATAACTAATTTAAAATTCAATTATAGGTTATGCGTAGAACAAACTGAAATGCCATTTTAAACAGTTATTCTTGATATGAACAAATTTTCATACAATTCATTTACATATATATATTTTTCATTTTGAAGAGGAAGAAAAAAAAGCAAAATTGTACCTTCTACCCCATTAGATAGTCTACTTCAGTGACGGAAATATACACTGAATATTCCGTTGAGAATAAAATTCAAAAGTGATTTTTAATGCTAGGTAGGCATAAAGTACCTTGTTGTTTCTCACAGTATTAAAAAAATGTGAGGGTTAATATTAGAATATGTATATGTTTTTTAGAAACCGTGAAACGATAACTTTATTCCATGAACAATTTTGTTGGACGTGCCATTTTGCATCATTGAGACTTCAATTGGCCCCCTAAATTAGTAACTTAACACCACTAGATTTCTTTTTGTGGGGTTGTGTGAAGGATGAGGTGTACACTACTGTTAAAAAAGAACGATTGAAACGCAATATCCGAAATGTAATTAGCAATATATATTCGCAATTATGCGAAAAAGTTATGGAAAATTTCCTAAAATGAATTAGAATTATTTGCAACAAAAGCATTTGGAAGATATTGTCTTCCATATTTGATCGCATGGTCTGCACATTGTGTTGGATTAAAAATATCACTGTTAAAAATAGACATTACTTGGTTTCATTTTTTCATTTTTACATTTAAAATGAAAGACCCGTTAATTATCTAAATTGCCTTTATAAAATGCCAAAATTTCATAAAAGTTTCCAAAAAATTAGTTTTTCGATATAATTACTAGGTTTCTTCCAGCAAGCTACTAGCGATATTGCAAGCTGCTCGGAGTATGCACTTATAACAATTTGCCATGTGCAGTAAGAATTTTTCAACGGAAAATTATTAGAGCGTATACTTCTGGTAGTTTCCAACATTTCAAGAAACTTGCTGGAAAAAAACAACTGTATTTGTTAATGTTCCATGAAGCCTGCGGTCACGAGTCATCAAATGTTGTCAAATATGACTTTTTTAAGTAAGTAGCCAATGAATCGAATGAAAAATATAGTGCTGATAATAAATTTTAATTTAGTAAACTACTAAACAGATTTTTGGAGATCAATCGTTATCATTTAATAATTGAAACAATGTGACAAAAACACAATATAAGAATAATCTAAAAGCATACAAGAAACACGAGTTAGTAAGGATTTCTTTTCAGGGTCTGTCGAATATAATTCATATTCCTGGTTTGCAGAAGCGGCCTATTATGGTTTCCGTCGCTAAGTTACCGGATTACTGGTTTTCTTAATCGGAAAAATTATGTTGCCCGTGGATTTGTGCGGATATTTTCCAGATATCTGGGTAATCCACAGTTATGTGATGCGATTTCGTTAATCTTAATTATAGAATTTGATAATATTAAAAAGAACAATGTCCTTTCATTTTTCAGAGAGTTATTGAATATGCTGCTTTCTTAACGAATGTCATTCTTAATTTATAATATCGTCAAACGATCTTTTGACAACTAATTCAGGATATCATATATTTATATATTTTTAATCAATTCTAAAATTTAATCTTTTGAAGAAATTCCACTATATTGTTTACAGCACAATTTTAATTTTTTCTCTGTTTATTTGGATATTGTGCCTGTTGTTTGCCTGTCAAAAATCTCACATTAAAAAAAGACAAATAAACAATACACAGAATAATCTGTTTTCGTGAGAAATTACAGTTTCTTTTTGAAATATGTTTTTACAGTTTAATTTTTGTTTTTTTATCTTCAAGCACTATAGAGATGTATGACATTTGTTTCATTGACACTTTTTTAAATATTTTTACTACAGAAGACTCCAAATTCACGTGATAATAAATAATTTGATACGCATTTTTGACCGTTTAATAAAATAATTGCACTTTTTTATTTTCTTTTTTTTACTATTTTCTTTCACCAAAACCCAGTTTGCTCATTTTTCAGATTACTGTATTTTATGTAATCTTTGACTATAACTGAACAAACAGAACATTTTTACAGCTTGAAGATGTGGAAAAGTACATTAGAAAGTTGTTCTTTACATCGTTCGTAAAAAGGTAATTACTTATCATTTATTACTGTTCTGTTTTAGATAATTCCTAAAAAGTGACAATATGTAACACGACCTTTTTCAATACTTGCACTTTAAATGGCATTATCTTTTAAGAATTTCAAATTCTAAGCACACTCTAATACAAACTAGATTGCTGTAATTTCGAAAGTTAAGTCGTAAATAAAAAATATAGAGGTGAGAAAAATTAGAAAAATAACCGCTTATCTAAAATACAATACAAGTCGAGGCTTGAATAGGAGAGATCAGTCTGGGCTGATATATACCACCACCCTATTCCGCCGATTTAACTTTTTAACAAATTTTTTTAAATTTGTAGGTAATCTTACAAACGTTTGCAAAATTTCAACTCAGTATCTCAGAAAACAACGGAGTTATTAAAACCCAGATATGCCTGAAATATTTTTTCTCTAAGTTTTTGGTGAAAACTGCATATTTATTAAAGAAATGTTATAATAAAATGAATTAATAAATGACAGAAAAAAAATATTTTTTGTGATATAATCGATTTTTGAATGTGTCCTTAAAAAAGGACAGTAGGCAAATACCCATAAAATCATAGCATATTTATAAAAACTAGATAATTTACGAAAACTGTTTATTCAATATAATTACAACATAAAAACATTTTTTTGGTAATTAATTGTTTACATGGAAATTTTGAATGCATTCCATATGCAAAACCACATTGCATTTCATACATTTTTTTTGGACTTTTTTATGGCAACTTCGACATCGCGTTTGCTTGTCCTGTCTAACCAAAAAAAGTTCTTGATTGTCAAAGCGTGTTTCGACATTTTCTAAAGATGAAGGTCTTCCTCTTTTCCTGCTTTTGTTAGATGATAGTAGGCTTAGGGCAACCTGTCTGCGAAATGTTAGGTGGTCTAATTTTCTAGATCCACGAGCTGTTTAATTTCGATGGAGCTGCCATGCATTTTGTTCCGCAACATCAAGACAGTAATCAATCAAGCAAAAATACCACTTTTTTCCACGAATGGAAGTGCGATACAAACTAATATTTTGATCGCAGCGATCCACCCCTCCCATAAAGCTGTTGTATAGGTATACATTATGAGGCTGATTTAAAAGGGCTCTACTGGTAAATTATTTGAAACCACATTTACGGTATTATTGTCATGCCATTTGACAATAACTACCTTGTTATCGCAGGAACGATAATCAAAGTCACTGTATAATATGCAAAACCTGCCTTAAAACACAATCGAGTTAAAATGATGTGTCAAATATGGTTTGTACTTTATTCTATTATGGCGCCATCTATTAACAAAATTGTAAATTTCATTTTGGGGGAAGCTAAAGGAACCTGTAACGAGTGTTCTTTTTTAAGGACACTAGGCATAACTGGATTTTAATATAAAAATCGTTCTTAAAATCTTAAAATTTTTTGTCTCAAGAGTGGGGCATCCAATTACAAATGACGTAATGAAAAACCCATTATTTTGGCTAAACTAATCTGTAGTTAACGGCTTGCTCTACTAATTTGTGACACCCAGTATTTGAAATAATTTATAATCCAATATTTCAAACTTGCTAATTAATTTGTGCACTAATGTGCAAGATATATTGAAAACTGCAATTATATCGAAGTCTATATCTCCCATTAAAATTTGAAAGTAGTTTTATTTGCAGACAATAATTTTGAAAAATTGTGCAAGGTGATTAAAAAAACTAATTATAATTTTTAATTATAAAAACGACATCGCTACCCCTACATCTACTCCCCTGGTAATTTTATTTCTTCACCAATACCTCTAAATTAAGTTCCTGTAAGTTTCAAATTTTTATTTTATTCGTTTCGGAATTATTAAGAAATTTCAAGTTATTATACTTAGATATTTATAAGGTCATACCTCCATAAATTAATGTTTATAATTTTCCAGACTAAATTTTGATAGTTTTCCATACGCTTCAGTACGTCAAATAATCACGGACCACCCTGCGTCCGTTCTTTTCTTTCTCGTATCTTATTTCATCTGAAAATGCAAACGAAGTATCTTATTTCACCTAAAAATGCAAGCGAATATCCCTTATCAGATTTACTTTCGTAAACAAGTCTCGAGGACTCAATGCAATCCTGAATGCATATTTTATTAATCCACTTGTGCGTTTTCGAAAATAAAGTCATGGATTATCGACTAACGGATCTGGCATTTTTGATTTCCAGTCACGTCCCGAAAGCCTTTGTCTCTGCAGAATTGCAAAATCAGACGGGGATTTCCTAGGGGAGGGAGCTATAAAATTTCGCTGTACTTTCCAAATTAGCCTAACGTATTTTAAATATACATAAAGACATTATGTACTTAATCACGGACTGTACAGTTCCTAAACCATGTCACAAAGCGAATACACCTCCGTTCGAATTTACCAAACCATTATTGTTTGCAATACGATTTGTATCACGGTGGTGTGACCATGAAAAATGTCCCTTTCAGTTCCATTTCGAGGGGAGCTAAATAATAAATGAGAGGGACGCAGCCACGCACCGACGTTCCTCCTCGGGGTCGAAAATACCGATACAGTGCAGACTTCACCTTAGGGCGGAGTAATATAATAAGACCTGGGTAGGTGAGATTGATGTTTCTCTCCTTGCACTAAATGGATTGACGTTACACACTGCAGATGTCAATTGTTAAGGTTCGCCTGGAGGTGAGAGCAGCCGAAAATTGTTGAGTGTTACTCGCCCACTTTTTATTTTTTTGTCGCGTTGATTGGTGGGAAGCAAATTGAAAATCAGAAAATAGAGATACTACGCTTGATGGTGTTTTGTAGCATTCTACTAAGATTTCACAAAATTTATATTTCACATTTTGACATTACATAAATAATAGTTTGTATTTGTAGGTGATTTATTTGAAGTAAAAAAATATACAGGGTGGTCCGAATTTTATGCAGGAAACTTCGAGGGCAGATAGATCTCTTTAAAATAATATGTGTTTGTCTTATAAACATAGGTCTGGAACGGCCTCGTTTTAGAGGTACAGGGTGTTGAAGTTGTTAAAAAAGAGTTATTTTTTTGTTTATATCTCCGGAATCCATCGACCGATTTCAATAAAATTTGCTACATATAATATATGATAGTAGGCCTTGTATTTCCTAAAATATGAGCTTTAAAGGTTCAACCAGTGGTGTACAACTGGACAGGGGTCACCCCATTTTTTACAAAAAAACTTACGCCACTGCATTTTTTACATGTCATTGTAACTGATTTATATTTTAATGCACAAAATACGTAAAAAAGGTGACTTTAATTTTTTCCCTAAGATTCGCCGTTCTCAAGTTATTCATACTAATACAATCCCCTTGTGGCAGACACTTCTAATGATAATATTACAAGAATATTTGTTTATGTTTAAAAGTAAGTGCAATTTGTAAGCACGTCAACAAAATTATTTACACTCCCTTCTACACCACCTGTGAGGTAGTGTGCTATATAAACAAAAAATCAATTTTTTTTAAAACCTCAACACCCTGTATCTCTAAAAGGGGGCCGTTCCAGACCTATGTTTATAAGGCAAACACATATTATTTTAAAGAGATCTATCTACCCTCGAAGTTTCCTGCATAAAATTCGGACCACCCTGTATATTATATTGTATTTTAAATATTATGTCATGTTATGTTAGTGACTTTTTATTTTTGATGTTTTAATGTTTTAATTATTGTTAATTTTTAGTTGGGCGCCATTTGATTAATTTATATTAATATTTAAATTTGAGTTTGAATTTGTTTTTACTGAGAGTAGAGCTGACCCAACTTCATGGTGTGGTTTCCTGTAATTTTATTTTGTTTAATTTGTTTAAAGTAATTTAAAATGAAAGATGTTTTTATAATTTTACAAGTCTAGATATACCTCTATTACAATTTTTATATGTAACTGTAATGTTACAATTGACAAAATTTTAAACTTAGACTAAATAAAACAATTACATAGAATTCCCTCTCTTAATCTAAAGTCTCAATGTTATGATTTGATCTTATACTGTCGACATGTGAAGATTTGATAAAATGAAAATTTGGTTTTTCGTCATATGCATATTTACATTTTTAAATTTATGTATTTACTATTTAAATTTAATGTTTGAAAGTGTAATTTGGACAAATTTTATCTGTATGCAATTCACAATGCCTTTGGTCGTTATGCTAGTTTCTTCTTCAACTCTGGAAATGCGATGGGTCCATTCGCTGATATAGGTCGTAGATAATTCCGCGTTGACGTCCAGAAGCTCGTTCTGACTGAAATCCACTATGATGTTACCAGCCGCCACTGCACTACACTTTTTGATTTTTCCACTTTATTTATTTCACTACTTTTTAACCTGTTCAGATATTATTGTTGAACTTTATGTTCACTGGAAGTAATAATGATTACAAACTTTTCGGAATTTCAACCATGTATGGACACTGTGTGATTCTGACGTTTTATATTATTTGCTGTGACTGACGTTTCACGTTTCAGATGGCTGGATATTCAACTGTTATTTTAGGTATTAAACTAACGATGTTGCTGCTTTGGAAATTTATGAGAGACTAGCTACTTTGAGATCGATTTTTGCTTTTATTGAACTGAAAACAAATAAAGTGTTACCATGGAAATGTCAAATTTAACTTTTGAGAATTTTATTTTCAAAATACTGATTCTGCATGATCTTTACATATTCTTTAGATTTTTCTGCATTTTGATATCAATATTATACTTTCTAAGTAAACTTTCAAACTCTAACAAGATTTTACTTAATTTTGAAAATTCTAGTTAAATTCAGCTATACATTTTAAAATTTCCTGATTGTATGTCCATTAATTGTCTTTAATATTTCCCCTTTTTCACTTTTCTAACAGATCTTTAATGTTTTTTTGAAACCTAACAATTGAAAAGTTTTAGGTTCATCGAGAACTTTTAAAGTTTACATAGAAATTTGAACTTGGGTTGGAATCTCAATACAGTTTTTATATTAGGAAGGTCTTTTATACTCTGCACAAACTATTTTGCAGTTCTACAACACTTTTAAAACTAGAAATTTAGAAGTTCTAGCGATAACATAGATCTGTCATTTTGAAACGCTACATGAAACTCTTAAGAATGGCTCAGGTTTAATTCCACTCATAAATATTGACTTTAGGTATGCTATATTTTAATTTTATACACGATTTATTGCATATTACTCCTTTATGTGAGAAATTCCTTTACCATCCGTCGATAACTTGTCAAAATTCTGAAATTATTCCAAATTTGCTTATGCCTGTATATTTATATGATATCTGACGTTACTAAATGGTTCTTCTTTTTAATTTTTTTATGAAGCATCAGTGCATTTTGTCCACTATTTAATATATAAATTCAGTTTTGATAATAATTTTGACAGTTGAGACGTTTCATAGAACGATTTTCAAACTTATACTACTACAAACTTATTTTACATACAAAAATATTCTTCATTTTAACCTTTACTGTGATCTACACCCCCTTTTATGTCAGTTTTTTCTATATTACAATTAAATATTTCTATTTATCTATGTTTTTATATGTTGGTCCCTTTTTTTTATACGTTTTAAGCTTCATGAGAACAAATCATAACAATAAATTGTTGAAGTGGAATCATATATTTTTACAGATTTAAAAATAATTCAAATCTTTTCTTACCTTCTTACCTGAAACCTGGTCTATTTGAAATTATTTAATACTTTATAAAAATCTTTAGACATAATTTGGAATTTGCAATAATCTTAACTGGCTTATCCGCATATCAAGAATAAATGAAGTATATATTAATTAACTGTTCCATTATTTAGTTTTTTTTCATAAAATATTTGTTATTTGAAGAATTTTTTAGCAATTATTTATATCGGATTTGAATACAAACATTTAACACAAAGTTGTGATTAATGCAATGAGAAAAAAGCTATTGTATTCTCAATGACAGTCCTACAGGGTGTCGCAATATTCCTTGTACATTCAGCTACCACAGTTTCCTGCGATTAAAATAAGCAGATTCAACCTCTATCGTAAGGTGCTAGTAAAAAAATGTTTTTTTTTTTCAAATAGCTTTCAAATGCATTGTAAAATTGTATTGTTTGGTACGTTAATATTTCCATATACATGTCACTTTATGAATAGTAAACGAATTAATAGAATTAAGAGAACTATGAAAAATTAGCCCCCTCTCCCTTGAAAAAATCAGCTTATTTTTCATATTTTTTACCTCTTGTAAAATTTTTGTATCTGTAATAGTTAATACGAGGGGGTTCTGAAAAGTAATGCCTTCGCATTTTTTATGTGAAAACTCCTAAATAAAGCTTTTTAAATAAAACAAACTTTGTTAACATTCTACATCTTTAGTATTCATGTCTACATATTTATTTCTCAATATGGTCACCCTGGCGACGACACATTTCTCCCAACGAAAGACCAGTTTGTTGATACCGTTAATGTAGAATGTTTGACCTTATTGACGCAACCACAACCTCACCTCTACTTGCACCGCTTCATCACACTCAAAGTGAACTCCTGGAAGGTGTTCTTTAAGTTTTGGAAACAGATGAAAATCAGATAAGGTTAAGTCGGGATTGTATGGAGGATGATTGATGATAGCGAACCCAAGGCGTCGGATGTTGCAGATGTCGCACCTCTCGTGTGGGGTCTGGCATATTCATGTTCTTCGAATTCGTGCTTTTAATGCAATACCTTGCAGAGTTTATGGTGGCGCTTTTTGGCATGAATTTCAAATGCCCCACACCTTGAACATCTCAAAATACTGAGAGCATGACTTCGCCTGCCGATGGCATGGTTTTGAACTTTTTTGGCGTCGATGATCTTTTATGGCGGATCTCCATTGATGCTCTCTTATTTTCGGAGTTAAAATGGTGATTACCTTTCACAATGTTATTAAAGAATCCATCACCTTCATGTTCAAAACGCAAAAAAATTCTTGGCAGATGTTCAATCTCTGTTTCGAACAATACTGATGTCGATACAATCATCACCGTACACAGCTTTTATTCTATGGATTTCAATTGGAGACGCGTTTTCTGCGGTTACAAACACGATTACAGCACGCTTGTTTCTGACGCACCGACATAGTTACGTTACATGCTATAGTTCAGAGCCCTCTAGCGACAGAGGGTTGCAACTTGCGTCAGAGAAGCGGGAAAGTCGACCGAGTAATATGCATAACGTGTAATACCTCAAAACAATTGAGAACGGAATAAAAAATTCGGAGGCATTACTTTTCAGAATGCTCTCGTACATTTTTATTGGATCATTACTGTTAATTCTTATTCTCACAGTCAGTTTTTTTTAATAAGAACAAGAAACTATATTACAACTTTGACAAGTTACAAATTAAAGTTAGTTACAAATTTTTTATTATTTTGCATAAAGAATGATTAAATTTGGCTTTTATTTATATTTTAAATAAACTTGGCATATACTGAAAAAATACATATATCTATTAAATAACAACTCACTTCAGTATCTTGGATTTGTATTAAGTTTTGAAAACTAGACATTTTTTTCAGTGCGATTAACCAACTTTCGGTTGGGTCGAGATATACATACAAATCTTAAAGAATAAACGATATCAACAAATTAAATTGAACATAATTTCAATCAAAACCGACGGCAACGATTTTGTATGCTCGACCAAATACGAGAATATTCTGAGCTACTGTTTTGATTTGTACAACAAAATCTCTGACCTGTGAAATTTGCATGATGCATTTAGGTGCTCTGTAAGGCGGAAACTTCTGACTCCTCCAAGGAATCTGAATGTAGTCAGCTTAAGCAGGATGGGTAAGTTGCTGTTTGTATCAAAGTTGATAAAACTTGTACGGATATGATTAAGTTTGCCTCATCAAGCGTAGAGAATTACTTAGCGTCCAGCAGCACTGCTCTAATAAAGAGAATAACATGAGTGCACTTTAGATTAATTCAGTTTAATTCCATCCAAGTTAGGGTTATATAGGTATTTCATAATACAAATGTGTCGCGAGTAATACAGATAAAAATAAGGGAGGATATGGATATACTTTGAGGCGCAGGGCGAGCCGGGAGAACCGCACCAAACTCCAAGACGTCAAATTAATAAGAAAAAACTAAAATGTTCTTATGCCATTTTCATTTGGTTCCAAGTAATTACAAATTTAAAAAATCAGAGTATGAAATGTAGTTCAAAAGTAGAAAATTTGTAAAAGTCATTGTATGTTGCAATAGTTTAATATTGGGTTACACGTTGGTACGATCAAGAACTTATTCCAATTTAGAGTATGCAAAAATGGTATTTGTTTGCTGCTGTTGAAGAATATCGGCAACACAGATGTTCCGTAAAAATTGTATTTATTAGGGTTTTCAACAAACTGGCGAAACCAAAAAGCTTCACAGTGCTAGTATAACATCTGAACAAGTTCATCGACAAGGTCTAGAAGAAGTAGAAAATATTCTGGGTCTAGTGGAAGATGATGCGACTACCAGCTCACAAAGAATTGCTACTCAATTGCGCATTCCATAAAAACGAGTAATAAAAATCCTCCACCAGCAAGGCCTATATCCGTAGCATGTAGGTACAGAAAGTACAACATCTACAACCGTAAGTTGTAATACGTTGGTTAGCGGCTCAGGTGGATTGATCTCCTAATGGGAGGAAGTACAACAGGCCCAATGAGGCCTAAGTGCTGTAGCATTTTAAGCTACCCTCCCTAAAATTCCAGAATTCCAGAACATCTAGAAGATTATGCTAAGCGTATATAGTTTTGTCGATGGATCAATAATAATCATTTTGTTGCATCTCGCACACTTTTTAAAGTCGAAGCAACACTCACAAGTGACAGCCTAACTAACACTCGGAATTCTTATGTATGGTCAGACAGCAATCCTCACGCAAGACTTGAAAGTAATTTTCAGCATAGGTTTTCAGTTAACGTGTGGTATGATATGATCGATAGTTATTTAATTGACTACTTTCATTTTGAAGAATCGAGGAGGCCTCTACTTAAATTTTGTATAAAATGAAATACATCTATAACTAAACGATGTTTCTATAAACAAGGGAATGGTAATGTATAGTCTTATCTAACTCAATTGAATAACCAATTGGTTGGCAGTATGTACCAGTTTCGATCGCTGACGCAGCAACTCGGCATTGAAATATTTAAAAAACTTGTTTCCATATTTATTTAGCCATACCCGTATACAGATCTGGTCGCCCAGTTGAAGAATGAGCGTGCGGGTAAACACGGCACAAACACAGCCGCAGTGGGCGACCTGGCCATAAATTCAATTGTCAACAAATGGCCTAGCAGTGCAATGCAGCGATGCGGAATTTGATGTGATTCAGGTAATTTTAATTTATTATAGGCACCATATATTATTCATTCATATTACAATTGCGAAAGCGAGAAATAAGAGGGATATTTTGTTTACTAATATTATTACAACGTGGCATTTTGGAAACTTTTTGAAACGGAACAAAACGAAATTTACCATCAATATAATAAAATTGGGGACATAAATAATTAAAATATGTTGTTGGCCAAAAGAACATATAACAGAAATTTTCTACACATTATATACAAATTATTATTTTTTAAATTAAATTTTATTACTAGGCTTTTTATACATGTTCAACTGAGTTCGGAAAAACTATACTACCAATGAATTGAAAATCTTTCAACGATTCTCGAATGTTTCACGGTGTCATATTTGAAGGATCCTAAGCCTTTAAAGAACTATATAAGAAAAATATAATCTATCCAATACTCTTAAAATCACAATATTGATGTGACATTCTTAAGAATATGCTTTAATTAATTTGTCTAAATTCAGATATGTTTCTATTTTATACTAACGTATAATTCTTTTGTAAACTAATGGCCAGTTCTAATCTTACAAATTTGTAATAAACATTCACTAAATTTCTATTAATTGTAATACATTTAATACCATTGCAAATAATTTTATTAATTTTCGAGATACGCAAAGGTAAGAATATGTTCTATTTTCTTTATTTCACAAATGAAGGAATGACTTGCTTTTAAATTATGGAACAAAAGCATGATGGGAGTCATATGCCTTTGAATATTTAATTTGGACGACGTTCTCGTTGCATTAATATTAAATACTGCTATCAACTAAACGAACTAATTTTATCAAGATGAATCTATTGCACAGTTTATTAGATAAGAACAAAATTCATCCATTCTTACATATAAAGAAAAAAATCCATGTTTCCTGTAGTTAACTTCAATACAGTAGATGATTTTTAGTCGTTTTGGTCGATATCCATTAATTATAAAAACAAGGTAAATTTGGGGGCGATTCTAGTAAAAAAAAAATGGAAAATTTTGTAAAGGAAATTTTAACTATTTTTATGGACCTGAAAATTAATGCGTATTTTTTTTCTAGGAAATGTTAATGATCTTTTAATTTGTAGAATTTTAGTATTTTTGAAAACCGTAAATAAAATTCATGATCAATTTTCTAGTCAATAAGGGTCATTTAGGGCTTTAGAATTTTAATAACACAACCCCACAAAAAAAATCTGTGCATCGGACTAGACCACTATATCCCTATGTTTTCGAGGTTGCTGAGTCCGAATCAGAGGTCCGTTTGACTTTATCAGGTCAGGTTAAAGGTCATTTCAAGGTCAAATCGAGAAAAATTCCCTATGGTGGGGGCAACCATGGTTGGATATTTGCCGTGCTTGAAGTTGAGTGAGAATTTTGGTAGACAGTTGAGTGTGTTATATGGTACATACATGTCAACAATAATATAGTAATATTCGTTTCGAATTCTATGGTGAAAGATGAGTATTCACATTCCATTAATGATAAATTTTTTATAACTCATACGTAATGAAATTTTTACATGTAAACTGCCCGAATATCTCTGCATTAATGGACATAACATATATTTTTTCTGACAAGCCTAACTCCATTAAAATCATCAAATCCTAATTACTAAAATCATTAATCATCTAAGTAAAAGAGTAATTCTATGATGGTTCTAATAAAGCCTTTACAATCCCGCTACCATGAAGGATACTGGAAACGATGACAACTGCTCCGAAAGCAGATGTCTAGAATGATTAACACAATATAGTGAATTTTTCTCGATTTGACCTTAAAATGACCTTGAATCTGACCTGACAAGGTCAAATGGGCCTTGGATTCGAACTCAGCGACCCCAAAAACATAACCATGGTTGCCTCCACCATAACCTGGATTTTTCCCGGTTTGACCTTGCAGTGACCTTTAAACTGACCTGACAAGGTCAAATGGACCTCAGATTAGGACTCAGCAACCTCGAAAACATATGGATAAATAGTGGTCTAGTTCGATGTACAGATTCTTTTTGTGTGGCTGTGTCTAATTTTTATTAGCAATCAAATAATTTATCAAATTAAAAAAATACTTGCCGAATCCGGAGAGCCTGTTTTTACTCATGTTTTTCAAATAATTTTATGTTTTCTGTAAAAGTATTGTATTTTACATGTAGGTAATTTATTACTTATTAATAATCAAATATATCTACAAGCAGAAAATATTGTTCAGAAAATTCAGATTCAAATTGTATCAAACTTTCGTACAATGTTATTCGAAAATTTTGAAATTGTAGGTACTATTTTTTAGTAATAATTTCATAATTGCAAAAATAATCACAATGTTGTATTTTCATATAATTTAAGCCTTTCCCCAATTTTAGAAGTAATTGTGTGACTTTTGACCATGTATTAATTCAATTTCTTAGAAAATTATTTTTTAAAATGCGAAAATAATTAATTAAGACGACTTGATTGAATTTCGCGAGTGGTCAGATCAAATAAGAATTTTGCAACATTATTTAATAATTTTTATGTATCAGTTTACATTTTTCGTTACTAAATGTCAAACACAATATTTGTTTACATAATTATTAGCTTCTCTATTAAATAATTTCTATGGACACATATTATTTGATTTCGGAGAGTAGTCGTGAAAATATTATGTAAAACTATAGGTACACAAGGTTAATGTAAAACTATTTTATACAGGGTGTCCCGAAATTCATGCAACAAAATTTGATCACAGATTCTTAAGACAAAAGGGGACCCGTTTTTTTATTTTTGCCAAGTGGCCCCCTCTTTCGGAGTTACAGCCCCCTAAAGTCCGCCCCTAAGAATCATCTTTTTTTATATCTCAGAACCTTGTTGTACGAAAATCACTAAATTTGGTACACAGAGGTTTTATGACATGTGGAATCTGATGGTGCTACGTTTTTGGCGGGGAACCCCCTTAAGACAATTTTTCGTGGGGCCCCTTGTCCTTGGAACCAGAAAACTTTTTTCGTAAAACGCAATGCTTTCGAGAAAAATGTCAAAATGTGATCGAACGTATATCGTGATTCGCCATTTTCTTCAAAGAGACAAAAAAGTTTCTAATGTAACAAAAGTCGGGACGAGCAGTCATTTATTTATTAGTTCTCGGAACGGATGGGCCAAAAGTAAGATATTTCAGTCGACACAAATTATCGAAAGTTGAGGGCTTTCAAGTAGGTAGAGTAGTCCTTCGGAGAAATTTACCAATATTTTTAACAAGTTCGCTTAGAGTCGGGGCCATGTGACAGTCATCTGTTGCGTCTGGGAGACGCCAGCGTAAAAATCGATTTTTTCAATAACGCGCGAAACACGAGAGAGACGTAAAGGTTCCAAAGTAGAAGTAAATTGTATTGTTAAATTGATAGTAATTCGAAAAGAGAGTCATGGCTGTTTATTTGGCGGATTTTCCAAGCTATTAAGATATTAAATGACATTGACTAATCCGCCCCGTAATTGCTACGCGGAGTCACTAGAGAAAGGCTAGGGTTACTAGTAAGTCACATTATTATTTATATAAATGTAAATTCAGTCAATTAGATAATTATTAACATAATTATTAAAGCGACCCGACATTCAGGGTCCCCACCAATAAGATAAGAACCGAAACTTCTGGACCCAAGAAATGGGCGTGTCAAAGCGAATTGTGGAATTTAGGAGAGATCTAGGAGAAAAAGTCTTCCTTGAGTTTCACAATGAGCAGTCTAATTAACTGTAGAGTCTCGGGCTAATTAATTAAATTTAACAATGGATAAAGTTTTTCCAAATTTTGTATGAAGCGCGCATTCCCTGAATCTCGGTACACTGTCGCGCTATAATAAATTAGTTAATAATGTTGTCCGAAACGTCGTGTTGTTATTTTGTTTGTTTTGTTTATTGCTATTAAAACCCTTCCTGAAAGTTTTGGTGTTTCCTTTTGTTTCTCCACTTCAGTGTCACCCGATATATAGCCAGCCACTGGATTACATTCCACGTAAGCAATGAAAGGTAAGTGACTGAAATGCATTCTCTGAACATACAACATTTCTAAGTTCCCACGTAGTAATTAAAGTATAATGATAATTATAAACTCCTTTCGAGAATTGAATAGAAAAATCTGGTCAAAATCCGCTCAGAATTTGAAAATAGTGATTCCTGCACGGTTTTTTGAGGTTAGAAAAAACCACACGTTCTAGCTCAATTCTGACAGTGGATTTGAATTCAGCAGAGTCTTTTACATAAAAATGTACTATTTGATGTGGAAATAAATTTTTTTCCAAATTTTCCCAGTAAATTTTCATCAATTTTTACTATTTTTCACAAGTTTTTTGAGGTTAGCAAAAAATTGTGACGTGGTGGGCCAATTCTGACCCCAGATTCGTGTTCAGGAGGCCAAATTACTACGAAAAATATATGTCGCATAAAAAGTATACCCAACTTTTTTTTTGTGCGGCTGTGTAATTAATGATTCGTTTCTAATGAACAATGGTGGTTCTGTTTTGGGGCCTCTACTTTTTCTTGTTTATTTTAATGACCTTCCCGGTTATTGTGTATTATTTGCAGATGATACTATGATACTATCTTATCAAGTAGTGACATATACATATTTTAATGTTTCCCTATTTGATAAAGCTAAAGATTGGTTTTCGACAAACTATTGTTAAATGAGTCTAAAACTCAGCACATGAACTTCACATCCGATAGACGGACTATTAGCTCTACGCCAGTGAAACTGCTAGGTTTAATGCTGGACGATCACCTAAACTGGAAAGCACATATTGACATTTTGTGCTCAAAATTGTCTTCTCAAATATTTGTATTACTACAACTTAAAAATTGCTTGCCTCATGATATTCTAAGATCTATTTATTTCTCTCTAATAAATAGCCACTTGACTTACGGGATTTTATTTTGGGGAATTCAACGTCGTTTAAGTCTTTTGTTTGCAAAGATCGGCTATACGCATTGTCATCCGTTATTTAAAAAACTAAAAATTCTTCCATTATCTTGTTTGTATATACTAAAGTCATTACTCAACATTCACCGTAACATAAAAGAGGTTAAACACAATTATGATAATCATAATTATAATACAAGGCATGCTGATGATCCGATTGTCCTGAAATCCAGGATTGACATTGCTAAAAAAACAGTGGTCTTAAATCTTTATAATATTTTAGTAAGTAGATTCGCTCAACACAAATTTAACGTAATGAATTTTAAACATTTATAACATTTACCAAACGTTACTTAACGAAAAATTGTTTTTATAGCGTTCAATATTAACAAGTTGACATTTAAATAAATTTTGCATACTCACTTACTGTCTTCTTTTTATATTTTTATATTTCATTTATATTAGTGACACAACATGTACTTTTTGTATATAAAATTGTCAATAAACAGTATGTAATGATAAACCGTTACATCTACGCTCGAGATAATATAATCGCTGATTGGTTGAATAGAATTCAGTGAAAAATTACACCAATAAGAGCCGGTGAAACAGAATGTTTGTGTTTTAAAATAATCTTGATATTACTGTTTTAATAATGTTTACCGAAATTTAATTGGCAACATGAAGGAAATAAAATTACTGTTCCAAAAAAAATAATGTGTGTGTGGCTTGTAATCATTTATGAAGGCTCAGTACTACATATTGATATGACTTCATTTGATGAAATATTAGAAAAATCTTGACCAGTTTTAGGTAAAATGAGACAATATTGTGGTAAAATTTTATTAAAATTGTGTCTTGTTAAAGTTTGTCACAAAACAATATGTGTTTTATTTATTTCCTTTTTATTATTTCTTTTAAGGTATTTTTTTTCTTTATTCTAACGCAAACACCAGCATCTAGTGTCCAAATTTTTTTGGATGTGAACATTTAAAATTCAGAGGAACAAAAATCTTTTTTTCTTTCAATCTGTATTTTCCTGTAATTCCTGGGTAGACTATTTACATTGATATTTATTTTGAACTTTTCGAAATTTAGGTCACAATATCGACTAAAACTGGAAAACAATTTTATAATACACAGAGAAATAGTTCTGTAGTGGGGTCCTCCCTATTCTAATCCAAAATTTTCGATTGGAATATATATTAGATTACCACCAAAACTGGAGGCGCTGACCGGGGCAAATTAAATAAAGAAAGAGACGTCTGGCGAGCTATAACAATCTGTCACCCCAATTCCTTGCGTAACCTTATTACGTTGGCAATCAAGTAGCCCTAGGATGTATAAAAATGGGATTTCTCCAGTGCAAAAATTCAAATAGCGGAATTTCGTTATTCCTGGTTCCACCCTTTACCAAGGAAACAAATGAACCGAGTGAAATGGTAACCCAAGAAAATCCTCACAAATATATTTATTTAATTTTTTAAAGTGGAGAAAAATTATTTTGCTTTACCACAGTTACTTGTAGTTTGATAAGACGCTGCGTAACGGTAAAATTTGTTTCCATAGACCAGAAATGTTATTTTTGTTTTTATTTCGAAGGGTTAAGGGCTAAGGTGTCACTTTTGATCTCCAAAGAAATAAATTTATGTTTTCTGCTACTTACAGAGGTTAAAATACTAATTATATACGATTGAGTCTTAATTAGGTGCAAAAAAATTTAACCGAAACGTCTTCTCGTCAAAATAAAATAATTGATCAAATAAACCTTTGTTCCAAAATGCCTCCTTACAGATACAGCGCGTTGAAGTTCATAAAAAAATAATATTTTCTTAATATTTCTAGAATGGCTTAACATATTGTTTTGAAGTTTGGTATGTAAATATAAGAAATTATTTTTATTTAGACAGTGAAAATAATTTGAGTTGTACACTATAATCTGATTTCTTAGACATTATCCCTAAAAACAGTTTTATTTTTTTACTTTTAACAATAGTCTCTAAAGAGTAAACAACTGGTCCTATAGTATATAAGGCAAATTTTCATTTTTTATGCTCTCTTCCTTGGAAATTTGTATGAATTTTTCGATTTATGAAAGCCGAATAGATTCCTTTCAATTAATTATAGGTATTTGAAAAAATATAGCGTAGAGACCAAAAATTACTTTTTTTACAATTCGGGCACTTTCTTGAAACAATTAAAAGCAATGGATTCTACGCAAACAATCTCTAAGGTAAAGTGTCAATATTATAATATGTATATGTCACTTCGCCGTCATCACTTTCGTAATTCTCAACCTGACATTGATTCTAAAATTCTACCTGATATTGTAATGTTTCTCTTTCTTTCTTAATGTTTTCTATAATGAACACAATTTAAGATATACGGAAAAAACAATACGATTTCCGATAAAGCAGGATTTCGTTTAATAATCAAATATGAAAATGGAGTAAAATTTTATGATTTTGTAGTACTAACTATCGAAATTAATGGATTTAATATCCAACGATACGAAATTAAATATGTATGTATTTTCTTTTTCTTGAAAAAACTATCGAAGCTCTTATACGACCCTTTTATAATATATGACAATACTTCTTAAAAATACCTTTCCATATACATACATTTGGACATCTTTTTAAAAAACTTTTATTTTTTTACAAACAAAAAATTTCCTCTATGAGCATTTTCGGTACCTACTAGAAAAATATAAAGCAGATGCTCTAATATTCGTTGTACAAATAGAACTACTACAACTTTTAGGGGTGAAAATAAGACTATTTAACTAACTCATAGTTGCTTCTTTTAGCCGCCAGAGGGCGTCAAAGTTGGTCAAATCTTTTGGTTTCTTTCAAATGACCCTAAAACGCAGTTTTTTGCGTAGTAAAACGATGTAATTGTATTCACACAAATACCACCTATGCTGATATTTTCATTTTTTTTTTTTTGGAGGAGCTTATAACTTAAGTTTTTATTTCGGAATAGAGACAATATTTGTTTGAAGAGTTTAAATAATTGTTTAAAAGTTCGTTAATGCAAGTGGATTGTTTTCATCCAACAGATTTTTTATAAAAAAATATTTTAATGCGTATGTAAGAAAAGTAAACGTTAATAATCATCAACTGATACATTTTTATATTCTTTCTCTTTACAAAATATAATTAGACAGAGTTAAGTCCCATGTGGGTAGCTACTCATATCGGAACAAAAAGCATGAAAAAAGAGAGGTTTCTAGAAGGTTATATTAATTCACTTTCTCAGATAACAAGAATTTCTATAAAAGATCATTAAGGATTGTCATATCTAATTGCACACATGTCAACAATTTAAAATGTATTTCGTTAAGGTTTGCATGTCAGACATATTGTTCAAGACAATATTTTATTAAAAAAAATTGCAATGTGGTACAGGGTTGGCTGTAGGTCGGGTTCTCTCTTATGTAATTTTATTCAAACGAAAAATGGACACAATCGTTGCCTTCTTATAACTTACATTATAAGAGTATATGTAAGTATTTTCATCATATCTAACAAAAAGGAGCAATGTCTATTTTTCTACATTAAACGCTTCACATGGAACTTACCCTAAAATATATAAAGCTCGTACAATGTTTGTTAAGATAAAATTCCAAGAAAAGAATTAGCCAATAAAGTTCGGTTATCGGAACTACTATAAAAATTTCACCGCGGCAGAGGCATGCTTTGAAATTTTTCGCGTTATTTTCACAATATTAAAATATAAGCACGGTACTCTTCGACTGGGAATTAAATTCCTTTTTTGTATTTTTTCACTCCCATTGATTTATAAACTGCACTAAAAATGCACAGAACGATACACTTAGGTACGATAAAAACGCCTTCATAACTGCAGAACGCAGTATACACTGCAAGCTGCTACGGTGAACGCCACGCCGCCAATGTCGAACGCGGTTAATTCCAAGAAAGTGACGAAGGGGTTGTCTTGGAATTCTATCTCAACAAATATCGTACGGACTGTAGGTACCTATAGTACGTAAAAATAAGTACCAGCAAAAGTTAATAAAATAATAATTTCTTACTCATCGTTTAATAACATGTGCATGTCTGCCTCATCTGAAGCTTCGCGTCGATCAATTTATTCGATACGTATCTAGAGGCACCCTAATGCCTGCCCCGTCGGCCTAGCGTGCCGATAAACAACCCCGTTTTTTTGCCGAGAGACGTGTTTTTTGTGGCATTGTGTATTGTGAGTATAAAGCGGCACACGGTTTGACGACAAATTTAGCCCAAGCCCGCTACTACAACGTTTATTGCCGCTTACTAGCATAATACACAATACTACTGTTTATTTATTTGATTGTAGCCACAAAGTTTCAGATGTCTTGATCACTGTTGTATCAGAAATATGTGATTAAATATTAAAATATAGTTATGTTGAAGTAAAACTTGTATTTTAAAGGCGGAAATTTAATCAAAAGCTTACAGAATATATCTGTCCAACCGCTAAATGAAGCACCTTAGAAAAGAGAAACGATTAAAAATCTTATTTCGATCCCTAGAAGCTGTGATAGTTTCATATGTACACGGATTATTGAGACACAAACAATAGTATAGGGATATACAGGGTGTATCTAAATAACATCGAAAAAATTCAAGGGGCGATTCTCCGATGAAAATTAATAGGGGTCTTTGGTATACAATTTTTTGAAAAAACCCTCCCCTGAAAAGTTACGCCCCTCCTAAAATTACAAAAAAAAATTGTTTTTCTTTTTTATCTTCCACGTACATCAAGCTAAAGAAACCAAACTTGGTGAACATTATCTGTCAATAAAACTACACTTTTTGAATTTTTTTCAACCCTGAACTATTTTTGTAAGGGGTTGAAATAATCAACCCCTATGACATTTTTTCTTATAATTTTTTTTTCGATAAAATTTTTTCCTTTTAAAAAATATGTCTAAAAAACCCCATTCATTTACTAACTTTTTGATCTCTTCAAGTTTCTTCGAAAAGTTAAGGATTTATGACAAAAAAAAATAAATGTATTGTAATGTATTTTTAAAAAGATGAGCTGTTTAACGCGAGTGTATTTTGCCGAAAGATCTAGTGGCCTGTTCTTTACAATGGAATCCGTAGAAACAAATGTCAATGTCATTTATTGTTACTGTTTCTTACTATTTCACAAGTTTCATGATTTTGTGTAGAAAATATTAGTTAATAAACCGAAAATATGGTTAACTATTCGAATTTAGAAATGGCAGATATGCATTTTACATATGGGTATGCTAACGGTAATGCATTGGAAGCGCAAAGACTTTATGCTGAACAGTACCCAGAGCGTAGATTACCCCACCATACTACGTTCACAAATATTCACCAACGCTTGCGGGAACTTGGAAAATTTGAAAAGAGAAGTCATGACTGTGGCCGTAGCCGAGAAGTTAGAACTGAAGCTGTCGATGAAGCCGTACTTAATTTAATTGAGGAATCCCCAGAAACTAGTACCAGGAAAATAGCTCGTGTCCTAAATGTAAGCCATTCGGTAGTTTTTAGAATTTTAAAAGAACAACAGTTATATCCCTATCATCTCCAACGGGTGCAGTCGTTACTGATTCGAGATTTTTTACCACGTGTGGTTTTTTGTCAATGGCTTATTAATATGATCGGCCAAGCGCCGCAGTTCTTAAGAAATATTTTATTTACTGACGAGGCGAATTTCTCAAGAGACTGTATTAGAAATTTTCGTAACAATCATATTTGGGCTGAGGAAAATCCTCATGACTTTTTTGAAGGAAATCATCAGTATCAATTTTCATTAAATGTGTGGCTCGGAATTATCGACGATCATTTAATTGGTCCCTATTTTCTTCCACGACGATTAGATGGTGACTCATATTGTCATCTTCTCGAAGAATTACCTATTATTCTTGAAGAAGTTCCCATTCAAATTAGGCAACGTTTATGGTTTATGCACGACGGTGCACCAGCCCACTTTAGTATACGTGCAAGACGTCACTTGGATGAGGTGTATGCCAATCGATGGATAGGTCGAGGAGGATATGTAAATTGGCCAGCCCGCTCCCCTGACCTTAATCCTTTGGATTTTTGCATATGGGGATATCTGAAATCTTTGATCTACTCAAGGCCAGTTGAAGATATCAATGATTTGCGAAACCGCATTGTAGCAGGGTGTGAAACGATAAAAAATTCACCAGGAATATTTGAACGCATACGCAATTCTATGAGAACAAGAGTAGATGCTTGTATTGAAGCTGAAGGCAATCATTTTCAACATTTTTTGTAGATTGTATTGTCAATATCCGACAGATTTTTATTTTTTGTTACTGTTATAACATTATTCATCATTTGTTCACTTTTAGTCTAAGTTCCAAACTTCTTAGCCTAGTAGAATCATAGGTCAACTATTTGGTTGAGTGTTTTTTAATAAAATGTTATTTAATATGACAATAAATGACATTGACATTTGTTTCTACGGATTCCATTGTAAAGAACAGGCCACTAGATCTTTCGGCAAAATACACTCGCGTTAAACAGCTCATCTTTTTAAAAATACATTACAATACATTTATTTTTTTTTGTCATAAATCCTTAACTTTTCGAAGAAACTTGAAGAGATCAAAAAGTTAGTAAATGAATGGGGTTTTTTAGACATATTTTTTAAAAGGAAAAAATTTTATCGAAAAAAAAATTATAAGAAAAAATGTCATAGGGGTTGATTATTTCAACCCCTTACAAAAATAGTTCAGGGTTGAAAAAAATTCAAAAAGTGTAGTTTTATTGACAGATAATGTTCACCAAGTTTGGTTTCTTTAGCTTGATGTACGTGGAAGATAAAAAAGAAAAACAATTTTTTTTTGTAATTTTAGGAGGGGCGTAACTTTTCAGGGAAGGGTTTTTTCAAAAAATTTTATACCAAAGACCCCTATTAATTTTCATCGGAGAATCGCCCCATGAATTTTTTCGGTGTTATTTAGATACACCCTGTAGATATAACAATCTCAAGTTTCCGGATTATGTTGCACTGCATTAGAAACGGAAATATAAATTCAATTCACTGCGGCTCTAAAACTGCCTTTAAAAACTTTTTCCAAAAGTTCTTACTCCGTATCGGAAAGAAATGAGTTTCCCAAAACGTGACTGGGTGATTGGTACCCGGAAGAAAACAGGTAGGTATGTCATTTATATGCCCCGTTCTACGTGTAATTTGAATATTGAATGGTGCGTTTGGCGAAATCGTGATTTAAATTGAAAACTTACAAAACATGCAAAAGTTGTGTATACTTTAAATTGAATATGTTATATCAGCCTCCCAGATCGTATATTTTAAAGGGGTGGCAGCCGACTCGTTAGGGGCAGTAATGCAGTGGATTGATTTGAGAGTTTGTCGGAATGTATAAAAACTCCTCGGAATGTGTTAAAGTGAAAATAAATCGCAGGAAGAGCAGTAAACAACGAGAAAAGGGACAGATCGCAATTCTGATAATAGAAAACTGAAAGAAAAGAATGGATGGTGAAAATACCCGCCTGCTGTTCCGCAGCCATCTAGATAAGCAGGATTGCGCGGGTTGCTGTTTTCTTTAGGAAAGTGGCGTTCGGTCTTACCTGGAACAAACAAAAAAATTAATTAAAATTGCAGTTTCAAAACAAATTCTTTGTTATGACAAAATAAATGTATAAGTAATATAAATAACACACATCTATATCTAACGTTAATCAATATCGCGGGATTGTTAAATTTAAATTAGATTTTACTTGAAACGACTATTCGCTATCCCCAATTATTTTGGAGTATTTTTTATCAAAAAGTGAACAACGAGAAATATATTTAATATTTTCCTTCATTAGGATCATTTAGTATTTTTTTTAATTACATATTCATTGACGTGCAAGAAATCAGAATTTTTTTCAATAATTTCTTCCTAAAAATAACAGACACATAAAAAATTTCATATACTTTTTAACAGAGTATGATACCTAACCTCAGAAATAGCTCAAAATCAGTGGAAATATCGATTTAATGTTAAAATAGTTATGATTTTGAAATTAAAGAAAACAGACTTAATAGGGTCAAAATAAAAACCTTTATCCACGACTATTGTATAATTTACCCATTATACGTCTGTTTGCTCGACCTTATTAATACCCATTAATCACGGCAGTGATTAATGAGTCATTAATCACTACTGTCAGATGCTTCCTTGATTTAGCTATAATATTATATTGTTCTGCTACAAACAGTCGGTTTTTTTAAATTTTATCGTGTAAACCACTAAATATTTTCAATTCAGTGCTGTACATATAAAAAAAAATTTAAAAAAGTGAATTTTCCTAGACCAGATTCGAACCCTGGACCAGCGGTTGGAAGGGAAGGAGCATCTACACTGAGCCATCAGCGACTTCGTTTGTGCGTGTCGTATATCTGTTGCTTAACATACCATGTTTTTCGAAACAATTCATAAATCTAAGTAGCTTTTAAAACAAAACAAATTTGACTCAAACCTGTCAACATTATTGTTTGTGTGCATAGATTTCTCAGTGTTTTGATATTTTGTGTTAAATTGTGTTAAAAAACGAACTAAAAACAAAAAAAACTTCAACAAAAATATTTAGTAGTCGTGGATAAAGTATAGTATTCTACTCCCGTATAATGGCTATTATCCACTCGGTGATTTAGGCCACTCGCCTGCGGCTCGTGGCCGTAAACTTCACCTCGTGAATAATACCCATCATTATACGCTCGTTGAATAATATACTATTGTTACACTTTTTTCCTTAAAATGCCTACATTTGGAGTTACAGCCACTTTTAATAAATTTTAAGCATTAAAATGCAGATAACTCGTCAAGAATGCATTTTAGAGAAAAGTGCAAGAATAGAAACCCGTTCAAATTCCGTCGTAAAAACTTTTTTCACCTTTTTTTTTAGTAATGTTCATATCCCGCCGCTGGACAAGCTAGTGCGACCTCAAACAACGGCGCGCTTTAGTCTCAGAGTATGCACAATTGGGAACTGGACTATGCATTGTTTTCAAATCGCATATTTTAAAGGAAAGGTTATTAAGAAATTCTCACACTACTCACCGTGAGATACTGCTCCTTGGCGTGTTACTTTTGTTATGTGGGTATTAGCCAGGAGTCCTATTATCCCACATAAGTGAGAATTAGTTCTTTTAAATAGGATAAACTATAAAACAATACTTAACAAATAATCTAACTCATAATAAGTCGAAAACTAAATTAAAAATGTGACAAACACGTTTACCATTCGGACATATCATATCAGGTGTAAAGACAATAATTTGCAGTTGCCGCCTCTCAAAGAAGGCATGGCACTTCTGCAGCACAGCTGTGGTTAACCTCCGTTCCTTTTGGATGCGTTCGGAACATGATGAGATTCTGATTAAATTTAAACTGTGACAGTGACAGTAGTATAGTGCAGCTAAACTAGGTCAATGCCAGAGGTCATTGATACTGAAATTCAGAAATTAAATTAGTATTTTATTTACTTTTTATTTTGTTCGTTTTAGCAAACAACAAAAATAATTATTTTAAAACATAAATTACGTTTATTTATTTTATTTATTTAAAATAACACGCCGGTAAGTTATAAAAACAATTGGCAACGCTGATAGTGCAGGAATACATCTTAATATACTCCTGGTGCCCCAAGTTAAGCCGCCTCTGGTGGCGCCGTACACAAGAATTCAAGTGCAGTTTAATTATATATAACTCGACTATTTATTTGATTAAAAACAAAATAATTTCAGATTCATATTCAGGGGAACACGTACCTACTATTTATTACCCTTAAAAAACTAACCCCCACTTAAAGTTACATCTTGTATAATTCAATTCGAAGAAATGGTTTGTGAATTTACCATAATAGCTAATATACACTAATATACACTTGCGTCACGTTTTAATAAACATAGTACATATACAGGGTAATTCAGTCATAATGTCATTCATTTTAACCACGTATTCCTAAGACAGAAAATCGAAAAAAAAAATTTACTCGACCTTTTAAAAAATAAACAAATTACCTCTTAACTCCTGTTAACTCGGCGCCCTACTTCACAACAAGGAACGCGCCGGGCGGGGGACTATAGGGCATTCGAACGTTGAAGCGAAACAGCTGATTTCCCCAGTCGTCTTGAATTTTGCAATTGGTTTGAAAGTGCAGCCGATCCCATATTAACAAAGTGCTATAGACGGATGAATGCGTGTTTTTTCAGCCGTACTGTCATTTTAAATAGGTAGGTAGGTAGGGACCAAACTGCTATTTGAAAAGCAATACGTTACAGAATAACGCATACGTATTACAAACTGAATAATTAATTGAACATAATACTAAAAACTCATATTCAATAATTATAAAACATGGTGAAAACTTTAACAATCACAATTACTAAATTGTAAAACCTAACATTGGAAAACAATTATTATCTTTATACATTTGCTTTTATTAACAAATACATAATACTCGTTAATATTTGAAACGTAAAAAAATATCTTATTCATTCATGTGTCTAGGCAAAAAACTCTGTTTATTCGTTATCGCTCACTACGGATTTAAAATGCATTAAAAGTTAGGTTAATGACCAAATATTATGGTAGGTCGATAAACTCTCGATAAACCTTTGTGGGTTAGCGGTCAGGAACGGCCCGAAAAGGTGTTTAAATAATGATTTGAAAATTTTATTTTAGGATAAATATGCATTTTAAAATTTTTTTAATGGCGTATTCGTATTCTACTTTTTCATCTATTTTCCTTTAAAATTACATTATGATTGAATCACTCTGTATACATCGTGTCCTGGTTGACTTGTAATGATGTTCGAGAATTTGATTTGTATTTCAAGTTTATGAAGAAACTAATGAAATCAAAACTACAAATTGTATGATAACAAATATTGTATAAGTAATTTACGCAATTAAAATGTACTAAAAGCTACAATGTTGTTTCTGAATTCTTCAGTAACAAAATATGCTCACACAATGTTGTACAAATGAGTTTTCTGAGTGTATGTTTCACATTTTAACTTTAATCGTAGTTCTTAAGAATCATATTTTGGTAAAAAATGTATTTAGTTTTTTTAAATTTTGTAGAAAAACATCATTTCTACAGATTTACCGCAACTTCACTGATCCACCATGTATAAGTACTCAAACTTTCTTGGAATTGTAGCAAACATTTTGGCATGTAGACTTTTTATGGTAGAACATTATTATACATATTAAATCGGGTTTATGTACAACACACTATATCAAACCTATAATTTAACCAATAATAAAATAACAGATCCAGATGTTATTACACGGAAAGAGCATTACGTTATGAAAAGGACTTATGAACTTGCTTTAGAAACTAATTCTTTCCACAAGTTTTTAGAGGACGTCTGGATTATTTGAAAGTCGCTTTTTAACGGCGCTCACAAAAGAACAAGAAAACTAGCAGCAGCTGTACAATGTCGGTAATGTTAATAAAAACCTAAAGACGTACACAGGGGACTGCAAACTTCGTCGGCCATTTTACTCTTAATTTTTGTTACTTCTACTGGGAAGAACTTTCGAGTTAATTCAAGCTCTGACGAAATTGCAAAATGTTAAAAATGGATAGAACAAATAAAATATAGAGCTTCAAATTGCCGTTTAATACGCCATAATAATTGAATTCATTTTTCGGAAGAAAAGGTCATAAATTTGTAACGATAAAAACAAATTTATTTCTGTACTCTAAGTAGACCAGAATTAGTTTTTTCTCTCGGATGAAATAGTTTTGATTTTAAATATACATTTGCTTTAGTAACTTTTTATGGACACATTGGACACATTGGACACATTTAGATACTTAGCTATACATGACTGATTGATGCTTTGTTTTGTTTTAAGGAAGTTTTGATTAAACTTTTTACAGTTAATTATGACTTTCACTGTATAGTTGTTTATAGAGGGTGTGTGTTAGAGAATGTGTTTTTATGAATTTTACAAATTACAAAAGAATATAAATATGTTACAAGGACTACATTTTCTACAATTTATTTGTTTTGTTTTCAAATTAAGTTGTCGTCAAATGTAATAATTTAGTCATTTAATCCATTGTTATTTTACTTGACACATCGATTTATGCGTGTTAAATTTTATTTTAAACTCCGAGGCTGTTGATCTCATTATTAAACGATTTTTCAGTTTGGGTATTTAATTATTTATTATTTTTAGATTCATAACTTCAGTATAGGTGGTATGTACTTACATAGCGCCTGGAAAAATTTAGGATAGGATCACAGACCTGTGACATTAAAATAAAACAATTGTATCAACTTATTTATATTCAGAAGTCAACGCCTACTGAATTATAGATCTCTGGAAGTAGTATCCCAAGATAACAGTTTTTTCATATCACTTAGTAATTCTTACCTGGTACACTTTAATAATGGTAATAAATTAAAGGCTTAAATATGTATACAGGGTGATTCAAAATTCGCTACAAGTTTGCTGACTAAACGGTAGTATTCACTAGTCAGCAGTGATTATCTCGAAAACGGTTAGTTGTATGAAAAAAATTTAAAGAGCTAAAATTGAAGATCATTGCATTACTGATTGGATGGTGAATAAATTTTAAAATTTTTCACGGTAAATAGTTAATAAAGTTGAAAATATGGTTTGCATTCAACTCTTCATCAGCCAATATCTCGGAAATGGTTGGCCTAAAACAAGTCGACCAAGTATACCTTTTTTGATTAAAATTGATAGGGGAATAAATGCACTAATGTCAATGTACAGGGTAGCAAAAAAGTTAGGGCCAATTTAATTCAAGCGTACCCTTATAGGTGGCGCTCTCTACACGCAGCGTCAAAACCAATGACATATTTAAATTTAGCATCTTAAAAAATCCTCGTACCCCAAGTTTTATGCCAATATTCAAATTTGTTTGGAAACTATTCCTTAAAAATCAAAAAAAAAAAAAATTAAAAACTTTAACATCCTGTATATCGAAAACTAAGCATTTGTGGACCCACGTTTATAGGAAAAAAAGGTCTTATTTTGATCTCAAAAATACGCCCATAAATTCTTTGTACTGAATTTTGAATCACCCTAATAGAGTATTAGAAACTGAGACAAATAAGTATGCGTCTGGGATAGCTCCACCCACAAATACGGTCTGGACACGGCAAGGCAAACGCTCCTCTCCTAAATTGCTGTGCATACATCTTATTCTTTCTAGCCGAATGCGGTTCTTTCTATTTCGTAGCCCTGCCCGAGCCAGAAACATAAACTTATCGGTGTCGGTCTGTACACAGAGGTAGGTAACTCTTTGTTCCTACCCCCTTTGACAACCCCATAACTTTTTTATAATACACCGTTGGCTATTTAATTAATTAAATTCCATTTAAACGATTTTTTGCATGTGAAAAATATATGTATGACCCGTTGAGGGTAATTAGGTATGTGTAAAGTTGCTTTAAAATTAAAAACAAAATTCAGAACACCATTTAAAGCCATCAATATAAATAATAAATAGGTAATTCAATTTAAAAGACCTAGAATTACTAACTTGCGATGTATTGCAGAATTTTTTGTCAAATTAAAAGAAATTATCTACTTTCACTGTGAGAATTCTTTTTAGTTGGTCAAAAATAAGTTTTTACACAGGGTGAGTCGGGAGAATCGCACCAAACTCCAGGAATAGATTCTATACTATAAAATAACAAAAATAAAATAAAATATATTTTTTTTTAAATTTGAAATCAGAGTCCAAGTTTAAATGTAGGATTTTTGTCAGTGTCATTTTATGTTGCACTAGTTTTACACGTGTTTCAAAATACCAAGAACTTATTCAAATTTAGAGTATGAAAATATGGTGTATAATGGGAAGGCTGATGCTGTTGTTAAAGAATATCGTCAACGGTTTTCATATCACAGATGTTCTGATAACAATGATTTTATCGGAGTTTTCAACAAACTGTGCGAAATCGGAAAACTTTCCAATGCTAGTACAACATCTGAATATCAACATGGTTTAGAACAAGTAGAAAATATTCTGGATCTGGTAGAAGATGATGCAACTACCAGCTCCCGAAGAATTGCTACTCAATTGGGCCAGACTTCCTATTCTGGTCCGGGTTCGATAACTGGCGTCGGTACTGGCAATATCGATGGATAATGGGTGTTTGTCCGCGTTTTTTTCAAGTGTATCCCCTTCCGCACAGCCTTTGGCTTTGGATTTGGAGGTTGTTTCATTTCTGTGGTGTGTTTTTTTTTTTTATTAATAGAATATTAAAAAATTATTTTTTTTATTCAAATGTACATCATAGCTTGAAGACAAATGAAAATCGCATAACAACATTTTAGTTTTCCCTAGCGTTTGGTACGAGTTTCCCGACTCATCCTGTATAATATTATTACATTTTTAAAAACATTTTTAGACCAATTTATTTTCTTATTTTTAGTGCCCAAATAAATAAATGTACAAATAAATGCCACAAGAAATAATAATACGTGGGTACTTACCCACCAATGCCCTTAAAACTAAACCTGTACCTATCTGTATTTTATTTCTCTTTCGCTGACAGTCCAATTATCGGATCTTTAAACTGAAAATAAATCACTGTCAACATTATTACTTAAAATTAAAAATGCTGGATAAGATTTATTTTATCGTACGTAGCTTGGAATTCCTATAAAGTATAAAATTTTCCCCAGTTAGGTTTGCTCATGTATATTTTATTTAGATTAAAAGATTTATATTTTCTCCCCCTTTTATCTCGTCCACATTCATTATTTATTAAATTGGGGATTTCGAGCTACATTTCTGCATTACGGGATTCATCTTTGACGCATGACAACTCGGGTAATGCGTAAGTTATTTAGAGAACCTGTCATCTTACCCCGACCGAGGATGCTGCTAATTTTAGACAGCTGAGTCCTCATAATTTCGCGAATGGCAAAGTGACATGTATCTATACGTACAGGGTGTAAAACGATATTGCAACAAACTATTAGAATTAATTCTTTCCGTCGAAACATTCAAAGGTAGAACAGTTTTAATCATTTATTCACTCTGAAAGACATATTCTTTAAGCTTGATACAGTAGCAGCTATTTTCGTATAAACTATCCAGTAAGTAACGCCAAAATTAAACAGGAGCATTTTTTTAGGATTATACTGTTCCCAATCAAAATTTTTTTGCCTCGAGTTTTTTTGGTTTGTTTTAGTAGTAGTAGAAATGGAAGCGGCCATAAGTGGGCCTTTTTGCCTACCCCGCCATCACATCACCTTTCCACTGTCTGCTTTTGATCTTTCTCGAACCTACCAACGCCCTGATGAATAGTCTGTGGCAGGACCTTCACCTCATCCCTTTGCAGTTCTTAGATACCAAAGATTTTATGTCTTCACCTCCAAAAGGCTGCACGGTGTTCCAGAAGATGGGTAGTAGTATCCTCCATTTCTTCACATTTCAGCATAAGGAATCTTCCTCAGTTCCTATTAAGCTTAAATACCTCCTAAGTCTGCAATGACTTGTCAGAACCCCCACCATTTGGTTTAGAGTTCTTCTACTAATTGTAAGCCTCAACAGCTATCTCGTCTTAGTTTTGTTAGACCCATAGACCCGTGTGTTCCGTGACTCAACGGCAATAGCTTAAGGTCGTATTCCTTTAACAGTTTTAAGTCGAAAGTGCCTTATACACTTTGTCCAAAACTCCATAGTTAAGGAGTTAAGAGCAATATTAAATTAACAGTAAATAAATCCGGTAGGCCATGTAATTGTTTTGTTATATTGTTATGGTGACATTGTTTATTCTTTGGCGTTGTAATTTTGATTAATTTGACATGACTACGTTTTCAAATCAAGAATATGCCGATATTCACTTTTTTTTACGGATATTGTGACGGAAATGCGAGAGCGTCAGTGTGGGAATAGCAGCAAGTGTTCATAAATGTGCATCGTCAGTTGACAGAAACAGATATGTTTCCTAAAGCTACTGCAGAATGTCCCGTGCAGCAAGAACTTGCCGAAGAAGAAGGTATTCTTAACATCATCGAAAATAGTACATCCACTACTATACGAAGAATGTCTGTCTAATCGAGTTCATGTTAGTCGAATGAAAGTGTGGAGAACATTACACAATTTTGGTTTGTACCCACACTACATACAATCTATTCAACATTTACAACCAGCAGCGCGTGTTGACGTTTGTCTTTGGTTGATTGGACACCCACAGCTTTGTGGACAAATTATGTTTACGAATGAAGCCACGTTTAATAGAGATGTAATTACGAATACTAGAGATTCACATTCATGGGCACTTGAGAACCCTTTGGAAATCAGGAAAACGCATTTTCAACATGGCTTTTCGGTGAATATTTGGTGTGGTGTTCTTAATAACCTTCTTATTGGACCATTCGTATTTCAAGAACGTTTAACATTCGAGCATTATCTAAATTTTTTACAAAATGTGTTGCCAGGATTAATGGAGGATGTTCTACTTCAGAAGAGAGTTAACATGTGGGTTCCGCACGATGGCGCACCACCGTATTTTGGTGTAAATGTGAGAGAATATCTAAATAACAACTTTGTTAACCGATGGATTGGAAGAGGAGATTCAGTTCTCTGGCCTCCGAGGTCGCCAGATCTAACGCCTCTTTATTATCTTTGGGGGCACATGAAAAGTCTAGTGTATTCAAATAAACCACAAACCAGAGATGAGCTAATTCAAAATATTGTGGCTGCAGCTGCATTCATACGAGATGACCCAGAAATTCTTCAGAAAGCTACGTCTTCAACTTATTAGAGCAAGAATGTGTTGTGAGGCAACGTGGGGACATTTTCAACCAAAATTTTAATTAAATTTCTGTTAGCAATAAAAAAATTAATAATAATTAAAATATTACGTTACTTTATTCCACATGCTCTTTACCACATTTACTTACTGTTAAATTTAATATTGCCCATAACTCCTTAACTATTGTGTTTTGGAAAAAGTGTATAAGGCACTTTCGACTTAAAATTGTCAAGGGAATACGAACTTAAGCTATGGCCATTGAGTGACGGGACACCCTGTATAAAGCTATGTGCCTGCTTACATCCTCTGGTCATCTTCCAGTTTTGATCTATGTATTAAGGTTTTCTCGTATGTTACTAGTATATTTTCCATCGCAGCATAAGTGAAAAACTAGTATTGGCTCTCAACAGTATGCGACAACCGACAAACGATTCAGCTGCTTAGATCCTTTAAATCTAGGAAAGGAGTAAATATAAATAGAAGATGTAACTAAGAACCGAAAAGATCGGTGATATGGTACGTAAAGGTCTCAATGATCTATGAGAATCGATCAAAGCAAAGCATAAATTGAAACAAGTCTGTTACTGAATAATTTTATAACGGGCATGTACCTAGACCTAGACTAGACATCGGAAACATTGTGGCGACTATCAAATAAATAAATAGTAGTAACTTATATTATGCTAATAAGCGGCAATAAGCGTTGTAGTAGTAGCAGAAATAGGCTAAATCTATAGTCAAGCCGTGTACCGCTCTATGCTCACAATACAAATACTACCGACTACCAAAAAAACGGGTGCCATACACTCGACCAAGCAAAGCGTCTAACTCACTCATACACGCACAAACGAAACGACAATGGCCTTCAGCAAATAACCTGGATTGTTCAGCGGCACGCCTGGCTGCAGGGTGCCGCTAGACATGTATCGAATAAACTGATCGATGTGAAGCTTCAGATCAGAATAACAGATATGTTATTGTATAATGACACGAATAGTGAGATTACTAAAATGTGAAGTAGTTGCTTAGATAATTTTCTCCAGTCAAGCTATTCTCAAAAATATGAAAACCAACTAAACGATTGCCCATCAGTGCTGCCCAAACATTTATTTTAAAACGATGTTGATAATTATGTACTCTTTTTTCTTTAGGATTTTCTGCGGCCCATATGTGTGCATTGTGAATGTTAAACATTCCTTCACGTGTAATGGTAGGTATATTCATCTGTAAATAGTATTTTTCTGAAAAACACAAAATAGTAACCCCACTATTTTGTTTCTCTCTCATGAATTCACATAATTCTAAACAATACTGGTAGTCATCTGGTAATAATTCTTGGACTTTTTTAGAATGCAGAAGACTGTTTTTAAGGATTCTCCAAGTACTGGATACTGACAAATTTGTTCTTAGTGATATGACTCTTGTACTTAATGAAGGGTCTTCAAATACCATATTTAATAATTTAACTAAAATTTTAATATGAAGTTAATTAAAGTTTAAAATACATATTAATAAGAATGTATGCGTTGTTTATGAAACATCCATCAAGTTTTGACATAAGCCTACTTCGAAAAGAAAAGTCACTTGTTTTGTACACCGTACTATTGTAAGAGTTCAATTAAAAACCGATTTTCTCGAAAACCGTCCACATTAAGCTTTAACAAGAGTAATTTATTTTTAGAAAATAAAATTATAGATCAGAAATGGAAGCCGGAATGTTAAAAAACCTAACCTTAAGAAAAATTAGAACTTAAAATGTAATAAGAATGCAACATAACTAACGCCCTCTATAACGTAGCCAAAAAATAATTAGACCAGCGTATTGGGCGTCTTTAAAGACCAGGGAATCCCAAATTTCGCAAAAATATTTTTCATCGTTCGGAGATTTTCGTAAAAATTCTATTTTAAAGATTTTAGATTGTTACTCTTATCTTTAAAACAATAGGAGACAGGCATATAGTTCATAAGACAAAACATTCTTATTTGTTAATGTACTATTACCCTATATTTACGGGACATCCTGTATAATTTTATATAATTTATGTACCATAGAGTCCTGTAAGACTGCTTGAAATAGAACTACCTACTTGTTTTAGTTTGACAGACGACTTATAGGGAAGCTCAATCAAATCAAGGAGTTTGAAAATCAAGTCAAGCTGTAAATCCCTGTGCATGATCACAGACTGTTCATGTTATTGCACATAATGTGATAAGTATGAGTAAAATGGTGAAAAATATATCAAATTTTGTTTTTATTTTTATTTTATTCAGACTATAACAGACATATGTGCTGTGACAATATTCGCTATATGGAAAGGTTCCAACACTGTATCCATATTAATCAACAATGTAGATAATATCGTTTATGGCACCGAAGGGGTTTCGGCATTTATACGAACATATAAAATTTGCCTTTTCGTTCCAGCCAGAGATGAATATAATTTTAACCACGTATCCGTGAAGCGTATTTAAAAATTTTAAGCGGACGATCTAACAGACAGCTCCATAAAAATATTTTATAATAGCAAGTTGCGCTTCAGAAAAACGATTACTGCTCATACTGTGCCAAAATATAAAAATGCAGGATAACCGCAATGCAGACTCATAGTCGGAGAATTCACTAACCTCATTTCGCTCATAATGGGACATAGAGGGATGAATTAAGCAGAAAATTGTTTATTGAGTATGCAGCCAGCACTAATACTTTAAGTAAATTATGATTCATTATTTTTCTCATTTCTTGATTCTTTATTTGTGTATTGCTTAGTCTTAATGGGATAATTGAATAAAAATTATGTATGTATGTATACTGTAGTATTGTCCTAGTGTCATCCTCCATTTTGGGAAAAAACTGTAATAATTGTGATCATCTTCAAAAATAATTTTAGTATCATTTCATAAAAAAATATTATTAGGTACCTTTATTGTAAAAAAAAATTATTCTATGTATAATCTATTTCTCTACCCTACTCTACCTCTACCAAATTTTACTGACTACCTTTTTATATTTATTGTTGAATTTTTATTTTTGTTTGTAAATTTCATATATTTTTTTTTGTTACTGTATATTTAATATTATTTTTATTGCTATATGTATTTTTTTATTTTTTTCCGTACATTTAACTCAAATCCTTAAGTCAAAAGTTGTCTCCTTCGTTGCATTTCTCCTATATCACTCCCAGAATTCTACAAGTCTTGGTAAATCTTCGGGTTCCAGCAGCAGTAAACATGATATATCGGGTGTTTCACCTAAGGCGAATTATTCTTCCATAGTTTTGTTATTTTAAATTTCATAAAAAAATGTTTTCTATAAAAGTTTTCGGGAATTATATTGGATATCACTGTAAAATATTTTCAGTTATACAGGGGGCTCCGTTTTTTCTGGACTATACAGGGTGTGCCATTTAACACTCCCGCTGCCAATATATCCGAAATAAAGAAATTTGTTAGTTCAAATCTTTCTGTATAGATGGCGTGGCTATACTAAAAATTTTTTTTATCCCTGGAACGTTGAAAATATATTATTTTATCTAAATCACATCGAGACAAAGTATTCTTTTAAAATATTGTTATAATGACTTTATTCACAGCACATACTAACTAACAAACAATAAATTATAAAAAAAACAAATGATCAACTACAGAAAAAAACATTGTAAAATGGTAAATCGTATAACTAGTAAATATTATAAGGGGCAGAGACGTACCGTATTTTGTCAAATGTTATTAAAAGATGTAGTCATAGGTGGCTCATGTCATTTGTTTAAAACAAAATAATGACAGATTGAGCTCTTTGAATAAATCTCAGTAGCATCTAAACTAAAAAAGTTAGGAACGTGCGGTTTAGACAGTTCGTTTCAGCACAAATTTCTCTATATTATACATTTTTGAAAAAAAAAATAATAATTGCAAAGGCTACTTTACAATGTTGATAACTAGGTACCTACTTTTTTTTGGAATTTTAGATGAAACATGGCAAGCCTTATATCAATCGAAAGGACATTTAATTTGCTATTCAACAACAGCAATTAATTTTGGTAATTCCATTAAAAAAAAAAGTTATTCGTCTTCTAAGATGTCAAATGTAGGTCTTAATATGTCCGGTCCTGCCGAATAACTTTTTTTCCAAAAACGTAAAAGATAGAGAAATTTGTACTGAAACGAACTTTTAGTTTAGATGCTACTTAGATTTATTCACAGAGCTGAAACCGTAATTTTTTTCCCAAAATCTGTAGAATATTTCGGAAACGGCGGGTTCTAGGCCATGTATCGTCAACAGTCAACCTAAAATTAAGCGAGGCATCCGAAGCACTTATGTACAGGGTGTTCTATTTAAAATAACGAAGTTATGTCTCCAGAAGAGACGGAGCACCCTGTATAACTGAAAATATTTTACAGGGATGCCGAATATAATTCCAGATAATTTTTATAACGAGCGTTCAAATAAAAACGTGGTCAAGTTGGTTCTGAAAATTTGGACGTAGGGCGTAGCATATAGCAAATTAACTTAAACGTCATCTGTCAAAGCGCTATATCGCCGCTATCAATTTGAATATTTTCGTTTTAAAAAGCGTTTAAGATGGTGTTTTCTCAAGAACAAAAAGTGTAGAGTGTGTAGTAGTAAGTGTAGTGTAGAGTCCTACTTTAGAAAAGGACGCAAGATTGATGGAATATGGAAGTATTCTATTGAGGAATGTTCCATAGAATTTCGAAATCAATTTCCCAGCGTTGTTGAGTACAAAATTTTTCAAAGTGCAGTTCAGCGTTGTGTTAATGTTTTTCGTGAAACGGGCAGTGTAACAAGAAAAGAAGGAAGCGGCCGACCTAAAAAGCGGACTGAAGAATTAAAAGAAAAGGTCCAACAAATAATGGAAAATGCGCCAAGAACTTCTGTACGTGTTTTATCACAAATGGTGGGAGTATCAGTCGGTACCTGCCACACAGTGTTAAAAAAAGATTTGCGTTTGTTCTCCTATTGTTTAACTTGTCAGCAAGAACTTCATGAAGTTGATTTTCCGCGACGGGCTGTATTTTGTGAATGGTTTTTAAACAACTACGGTGAACTTCATAATATCACCTTTTTTTCTGATGAAGCCTGGTTTCATTTAAGTGGTTACGTAAACTCACAGAATATGAGAATGTGGTCTTCTGAAAAACCAGATAACTTTTTTGTCGAGGGCCCTCTACACGCTCAAAAAATTGGAGTTTGGTGTGCTCTCAATCGAGGAAGAGGATTTATGGACCAATTTTTTTAATGGTACTCTTACTGCGCAAAGGTATAGAGAAGAAATTATCGCTCCTTTTGTTAACCAGCTGGAAGAAAACGAAATTACAAACTTTTATTTTCAACAAGATGGCGCAAGGGCACATACGGCAGGCGAGACGATGAATATGTTGAGGGAAGTTTTCCAAAATCGACTAATAAGTCTCAATGCTGAACATGAATTTCCACCGAGGTCATGTGATATTACGCCGTGTGATTTCTTTTTGTGGCCTTACCTTAAAAACACTATTTTTGAACTGCCTATTCCTGATTTAAACCATCTGCAGGCTCGACTTATAGACAAGATTCGTGAAATTAACAATACCCCGAGCATCTTAGAAAATGTCTTTAATTCTTTGAGGAACAGGTGTGAAAAGTGCTTGGAACAAGGAGGGGGACACTTTCAGCAGCTGCTTTAATTTATTGTTATAACAAGGAGGGGGACACTTTCCGCAGCTCCTTTCATTGTTTGTTATTGTTATCACGATTATTCTTTAAAATAAAGTTATATAGTCATTAACGTTATTGAAACTGACAGCTGCTATACAGCTCGTTGAGAAATGAGGTTAAGTTGGTCGCTATAAGCTACTCCCTACGTCCAATGTGTCAGGGCCAACTTCGACCACGTTTTTATTTGAACGCTCGTTATAAAACATTTTTTTATTGAATTTAAAATAACAGAGCTATGGAAGAATCCGCCTTAGATGAAACATCCAGTATATATAATAATATTGAACCAATCTTACAAACATATTCTCATTGTCCGCCAGAATAATTAATCTGAAATCATGTTTTTGCAACATCGTTTTCTCCCGACAAAAGTAGGCGCTAAGCATATTAACTCTTTCTCTATGCGCTTTTTCACAATATCACACAGAAACTTGAAAATGAAAACACACTAACACTTCAAAAAACACCTCACAAAAACGTTCTCGTAAACTGATAAACTGAAAACTATAATAAATAAGATTCGCTCATTCTGCGTCAATTTATTAGGTCACCAAAAATACACTGGGGGCCGCGCTCCTCTACAGACCCTAAATAAAATACATTGCACATAAAGGCCAGACAATTTGATTTGAACGGAGGCTAGCCTCCATTGCACTTCCTTAGGATCAAGATCGGATTTTGCTTAAATTTAAACTGTACAGCATGTACCGTATTATTTGGTTGATGGTAAATAATAATAAATAATGTTAACATAAACTAAACCTTTTCTGTGATTAAATATTATCTATTGGGCTGATGAAATGTAATAAAAAAATTGTAAAAATATAAGGTCGTCTACAGTGACATCAAGCGAATATGATGACTTTAAAATAACACGTCGCTAAGTCATACATTCTGATTTTAATACATTATTTTCCATTACAGTTTTGTTTTCTGACAGTTGATTTAAAAAGATAACAATTGGCAACGCTGATAAGTGATGATACAACTTACTGCGCTAATTCGCATTGTAAACATTAATTTAAGCGTAGTATAAAAATCGAATATAAGTCGACTATTTATTTAATCAGAAAAAGATAATTTTTCCCTTAAAAAATTGACCCCCCACTTAAAGTTACACCCTGTACAGTTAAGTGACAAATTTTCATTCTATAGACAAGTATACCTTTTCACGATTTTGACTCGAAACACCTAATAAAAAGCGTTTATTAAACATTATAAAAAGTAAATTGTAAGGATATCACAAATGTTGAATTTGTTAAAGACCTATATAAATTATCCTTCACCCCTTATTTAAATATAATTAACTAAATATATTCAGTGGGGTAGATTAAATCTGTCTCATTTTTGTTCTTCACTGTTTAGATAACATTTGTCATATTTCCGTTCATTATCATTTCCTTTATCTCTGTGAATGAGAAATGGCGGTTCAACATATGAATTTAATTGGAACCTTAAATTTTCACTTTCGAAACCGTAAAATGTCGAAAGTTCTTAGATAATACGCCGAAAATTGTTTGATAATAGAGCAATAAAAGTTTTTACGACTGCTAGCCGAGATATTACGGATTATTTTAATAAGTTTTAATTTAATAAGTAATTACACACAGTCTGTAAGTCTAACTTGAAGAGATGAAGATAAACCCTGACCGGTAATAAAGATAAAGGATTCATTCTTAACGCTTACTGATCTATAATAACAACAGTTTTTATGTTTCTGTGAATGAAACGATGATACTAGGTTTATGATTATGATTAATGTGAATTATGTGTGACATTGAACGGGAGCGATTATTGTTACTCATAAAATAATGTATTACTTAATGGAACACTGAAATAAAAAAGTTGCAACGAAAAATATATTTTCACCTCTCAACTTCAAGAGCTAACAACTCTACAGGGTGGGCGCGAATAAAATAAAATTGTATAAACCTATGCCGCTATTTTTGCAGAGCCTACCTATATCCGAGGTATTGCACACCATTTCCTGTATATTCTGAAGATATTTACTAAAATATACTTTACCGCAAAGTTGTGTTTCTATAATAAAAATTCTTTACATAAACTTTTCAAAAAATTATTGAGATAGATCTAACCTTGACATGCGCACTAATAGTTCCTTTGCTACACCTGTGGCTTTTACACTTTTATTCTATTAGTTAGCTTAAGCTCTATTACATATATAGATATGTTAGATGTTCTTATTATCCATCTTAGTTCTGAATAATTGTAAAAAAAACAAATTACAATAAGTGGATTTATTAGAAAAAATTTGTCAGTACAATGTAAAAATTTCTTTTTTATTTTCACTTGTTAGCTGCAAAAAGATGTAATCATCTTTATCAGTGTTTCTAAATTCGTTTGTTGGTTGTTCTTAAATATTTGTATTTTATTTCAAGACTGTATTATGTATTTCCTTTCTAGAGATATTTATATTTATTGTTTTTACAACTTTAATTAATGTAACCATTGTTTAAATAAATCTTATATGTGTACCAATTTGTGGAATGTATATTTTTTTCAATACTCCATAATAACTTCTAGAAAATGTTGCTTTACAAACAGTAATGTGGTAAAAATATCTGTATTTGGGAATTTTTGTCAAATGATAAATGATAAATGACACACTTAACAAAATTTTAGTTACGTAATACCTTTTAAATATAATTTGATGGTAATATGTGAAACAAATTATAGTCTGTCCAATTTTTTATATAAATTTTAATCAGTAGTAGTACAATTGTGTAGCTTTTTAATTTAATTTTTTTGAGTGCCAAAATCAATCATCATCAATTAGGGTACTGATAATGGTGACCGCAAAATATTAGTAAAAATTAAATTACTTTTATATAAAGAAAATTGTTTATGAGAACTAATAAAATGATTCATTACGGGAAAATCTTTAGGAATACAAAAAATTTCGTGGTAAAATTAGAGCATTAAGATCACCTACAAAGAAGAGATTCGTTTGTTACTAAGATTACTCTGTCAAAAGGTGAAATGTATTCATAATTGCTAGCGCATCAAAACTTATTCAAACTTGTCAAAGTACTTACTTTAGATTCATGTATTTGGAAAGAACTAAAATTTTTTGACAACTTTGACGACTAAACGAAGGAATTTGAATGAAGGCCACTTTAGTTGAATCATATTATTTCGACTTCAAGAATCTATGACAGTTCCATATATACGGAATAGTGGGTCACCCCGTATAAAGAAGAACTTTAGTGAGGATTTTCCATTTCCTTTTTGTTTTAAATATCAGGAATTAATTCAATAATTTTTGTAACTATAAAATTATCACGTTTTAACAAAATAAATACTAGCAAGATTTAATTTGAAAATTCTGATTTCCAATAATCTATCATTATTTTGAGTATATTCCTAGTTATAACTTCAATAGTGTTTAAAAATTCTAGTTTTAAAAATATGATATCCATATTTCTGTAATTTTGCGCTGCAAATACGTTTACATTTAATTGCTTTCAGGCAAAGTTCAGTAGGTAAAATGTATGGTAAATTTTTAATAAACATTCAAAATATTGCAGAATATTTATTTATGAATTAATTGCACATAGTTATTCACAAAACGGTTTAAACATGGACGGTATTATTACTTTACATACTAATCCAAATCGTCTAAAAGAAAATCCTAAAATTTATCTGATGAAATGGTACATGCTCTTTGACACCAACATTTAGGTACGTGAAACAGCAGTTACAAAGGCAAGCTTTAATTAGTAATTAAAGATATTATAGGAAACGCTACTCTGGGACTGAAGTCCAATCCAATATTAAATTACAAGAGGTGCTGTTAAAAATAAGAAACGTGATACTTCCTCTGAAAATTAAGGTTATTTAAGTATTTCAATTATGTCAAGCAAGTTTTTTTTTTCATTTATAATATTTGTATATATTATTTTCTTGGATAATTTTTATGTAAGATGGATGAAAAGTAACATATTTACTAGATATTGCGGTCGATTTGAAGTTACCTTTTTTAAATGTTGGTGTCAATAGGCATACTTAGATGACTTCATCAGATGAGAATTTAGGATCATTTTTTAAACTTGATTTGAATTAGTTTAATGCATTTTAAAGTAAATTAAAAATATACAAACCCATACTATACATGTATAATTTAAAAAATGTACAGGGCGATTCTCAACTTATCCAAAAAAAATTTGGAATAGGTGCGTCATGAAAATTGGAGTCTATATCGTAGAAAAATTGTAAAATTCTTATAGTTTCCTAGAAAAAAATTATTGAAGTTGTAGTATTTTCAACCTTTACATCGTTGGGCTACTGTATCGTTGTTGCGATAGTGTTTACATTAGTTTTTCAAGTGTCAAAAATGGCTTACGTGTATAGCAACTCGGGAGTTGATGGATATCGTTTTAACTTATGGTGAAGCAATATGTGTTATGGTGAAGCATTTGTGATTTGTGTTATGGTGAAGTAAGATAACATTTGTGTTAGTTCGTAGAAACCGGGTAAGACGGGCCCAGATGTGTTACACGTCGGTGGACAAAAGGTTGAACAGTATTCCAAATTATTTTATTAATTAAAACCACAAAATAATTTTATTAATTAATAACAATAGCCGCAAAAACAGTTGAATTTACTAATATAAAATAGGTGTTATAACATTTTATTTATTTCTTTTCTTGGAAAAGAAATTCTTTAAATTTTTTGTCCGTTCATTTTTTATTACAATTTGTCGCCATGCCAAGGTCAGGTTTTACAGTGGACCAGTTTCCAGGGCCGTGTAGAAGTGTATTTTTAAATCATTTTCTAATTGCCCTTTTTGATTTTTTCTACAAAATTGTATTTGTACTTTGTAGGTACATTAAAAAAAATTGTTTGGCTAAGTTCTGAGTCGCCCTTTATTAATATTATAGCCGTCTTCTCTTCATCCAAATATACATATATCATAACCCGTTCCACCGGATGTTTTGGGACCGGTTGCTATTCTTTTGAACACATTTTTAGATCAGGATCAGCAAAATTCCTTTACTCGTATTTCTGAATCGTAAAATTTTTGTGATTAGTTTTGCACATTTCGTTCGAATCCTAAAATTCTAACCTGAAAATAGTAACAAATACTAAAGAGGCTGAAGTACGAGCAACTCAATCCCAAGAAATTGTATTATTATATTTAACAGATTTAAAATATATGTTGAAATTCCCGTATCGATTACAACTTAGCATAAGAAGGTAAAAAATTTAATGGTCCAACTCTTTGTCGCCTATTTTATTTTTTATTAAATTTTAAACTTTAGAAGTAATAATTTTTATGACTTCTAAAGACGCCATTATATTTTTAACAGATGAAGAAATCCAGGACTAACTGACAACAGATTTAAGAGGTTATGTTTATTTTTAGTGTATTTTTAAATTAATTGCAGTTTCAAAAACATGCTCTTTAGACATTTATTATGCTTCGAACAATACGATCCGGATCAAAGATCCGTGATTCAATGAAATTATGAAAAGAAGACGGCTTTAGATTGCTCAAAATTTTTGTTATAGTTAGAAACACGCTCAGTGGAATTTTGAAAATCATAAAAAAGTATTTTCACGCTCTGTTTTTGATGATAATGAGATATTTTAAATATACAGGTATGCTTCAAACTGAATAGGATAACATTGGTGCTTTGGAAATAGGTACCTAGATAGGTGGTAAAATGCAATAAATTTGCATAATTTAGCGAACAAAAATTTTCAGAGGATCGTAAATTCGTTCGTTAGCTTGACACATTTTTTAAAAAATTGAAAAATATTTGAATTTACATTTTGTTATTTCTAGAATTATTTAAGAGCAATGCTAAGGGCAATTTTTGCTCCTTTACTGGAATATGACGTTTCATTTACAACTTTGTTAATACATATTTTTATACGACTGGATTTTCTTCCGATCAGGAATGTTGGTTTTTAAATTTTTATTACATTTCAAACAACTTTTACACATTACCAGCGACCGATCAAACAATAAAACTTTAACTAATATAACTTACGCTAAGATGAAATTTGTAAGAATTGCAGATTTTTTCCTAACTTTCTAATTCCTATATTAGTGTTAATACTTTGATGTTTGTTAATTTTATGAAAATTTCTGAACATAAAATAACGAAAAATAAATTTAAATGCTAAAATGATGATGAATAATATTTGTAATGCTTTTAATGCACATTTCTCTAATTTACCAAATCAACTTATAAAATTTTAAATTAATTACTACAAAATAAATTAGTGGATATATTTAACAATCTTTTAACTTCAAAATATTTTCTTCGGAACCAAAATATAGCTACCTTAATTTTCACAATTTGCAGTTTTCTACACAATGTTCAAAATTAAATGATTTTATCCTTTCTTATCTGATGACACACCGTAGGTACACCATTCATTATTATTTTTATAGTTACTTCTATGAGTCCATACTTTAAACCAGTTAGTTTAAAATAATTAATCAACTATTTCTAATGAATTACGATAGACATCGATACGCACTGGTTTTACAAGCTATCTCTAATGTCGACAACCTCATGGCAATTAACTGAAACGTCAATCATAGCAATCTATCTTCGACGTGCAAAATGCGTCACTTTGTAATGGTGATTGGTAGAAGCAACAAAAAATAGATTGTCATTTATTCAATAAAATGCTATAATTAGCTTCCAATAAATGTTAAACCAAGGCTGTTAAAAGAAAACTTAGAATTACGTATCGATTTGTATTTTTGCAGAAATTAATGTGACAGTCTTTTAAGACTTGGATATAATTATATAAAACATTTTAAGGAAATTATCGAAAAATCGATTATTATTGAGCATGGAATATTTTTAGTCAAATTATTATATTAAATCAAAATCAGTCATAATCATTGACGTGCTACTATGACTTAAATTAAAATAAATTAATACGACATAAAATTTTCTTGCCATTTTCTGTTATTGTTGTTATTTAATCGGCTATTCCTGTCATAACAAAAATATATATTTTTTAAATAGATATCGGTTAGCACCAAAAGGATCAGTCAAAATATGATTTTATAAATGTGATTTTACCTAACCAGAAATATCTCGCATTGAGAATGTATATAATTCTTTTTGACCACACAATCTGTAATCACTAACCTAGTTAACGTTTCGAAATCTCTGTTTTCTGAATGATAATATGTTTTCTGATATACCTCGTAGGGAAAATTGAACCAATAACTATAAAAATTAAAGAAATTGTTAAAAACATGTATCACTATAGCAAAATAAACACAATAAATGTAAAATAAACTTTTAGTTTTCTTTTTACCTTATTACTTTCCTTTTCCAAAATTGCTGTTTTATGCCATTAAATAATATGACCGTTGCCCTGGACATTTTTGCTTTTTCAAATTCTTCTCCCTTTTTAATATACTCCCTATTATAAAAATTAAAGGGTTCAAAGTTTGGCCAACACAATGTATACTATAAATGCAGTCCTTAGAATTTTGCATTAGTCCAATTAAATGGGCCTTTCAATCGCAATTTGGTCAACTTGCATGAATTTTTGAGTTTGTTGTATATAATAACAATAGTGACAGTAAGTTTTTTTAACCCTCGGCCAGGGGTAAGAGCTAGAAAAAAACTTTTCTTATAACAGTTGTAGAACATAAAATTCTACATAAAAATGGTCTAGTGACTTTTTCTGATTAAAGTCAACAGAGTTAGGGTGGCTAGAAGTTAATGGATGATTTCAGAAAATTTTAAAAATCATAACAATCTACTCTAAAAAATGTAAACTTTCTTGTCAGATATATTTTTTAATTTTTTTAATAATTAAAACAATTTTTTTCTATGCCATTCGATTGATTACTGCTTTCGAAATTTTGTTTTACGACAAAGATAAATAATCACGTACGCTTTGTGAAATTGTTATAACTTTTTTATTAAAAATTTGAAAATTGAAAAAAAATTACTGTCACTTATTGTTATTATATATCTCACACTAAATTATATCAAAAATTCAAAAAGTTGACCAAAATTGCGATTTAAAGGCCCATTTAATTGGACTATATCTCATTTTTCAGTTGAGTTTTTGATAAAACTATTAGTAACGTATTACTGGTTTGAAAAGCTCTCTTGATATTAAACCTATTACTTATTTTAATTTTTCAGATTGCCAATTATTAAACTGGTTACTAAAAATAGTGATATAGTGAGTAAACTCTCTATGTACAGTATAAATGTAAAAGTAGAATTAATTAATTAATAGAGAAATATGTCGACCATTCTTGGATACAATGAGGGACACTTATTTTATTTTAATTGCGGCAAGTTTACTTCGCGGTTGAGTAAATTAAAATTAAATAAGACCATAAAAAAATAATATAACTGATTCATATTTGGAATACGTTATAAGAGAGCTGGAAGCAACAAAAATTATCTTTAAATATCTTATTTTCATTCTACATCAGTAGCGTACGTTTGTTTTTTTCTCTTAATAAATGTCGAGTAAAAAAAAATAAATACAAATTCTACAACACAATACACTAGAATACAATATCTTTCTTCCCCTTTCAAACTTGCACAATCGATTATTTTCTTCAAAAGAACAAACAAGTTCTTTTGGACATAGTTGTTAATAGTTTTATTTCTCAGATCACGATCAATTAGTATTTTCTTTTTGGAGTAGTAAACTAAAACTCTCTTTTATTGAAATCTAGTGAAATTATTATTAAAACATCAATAAGTGGAAAAAAAGTAGATTTATATGTTCTGCCAGAAAGAAGTAGATTTGTATGCTCTGTCAGATTTCTCTACAATCTATTTCATAATTTGGTAGACTGTTCTTATATTCTTTCTCAGCTTAATTTTTTGGTACCACATTTATCGATCGGATCCTATACAAGATTTTATTGTCAATCCGCTAGAACTAAGCTCATGTTAACATCAGCGATACATAATATGACTTCTAATTTAAATTTATTATCTGATATGTGTGATTTAAATATGTCAAGTTCACAACAACTACCAAAGAAATTTTAATTATTTAACTGTTTTCTATTTTTTCCTTATTCATTTGACAATACTTTTGTTGTGTACGTTTCTTCTCTTATATGTAAATTTTATATTTGTTAGTACTTTTCCTAGCATCTAAGTATTTTCATATATTTTTTTTTTGTATACTGTACTTACTTTACGCTAGATCATGTGTGGTTAACTGTTTTAATTTTTCATAACTGGGTTTGTTTCTGTTATAATAAATAATAAATAAATAAAGTAAAAAACAATTATTATTATTACTTATTATTATTTTATAGTAAAATACTTTTTATTGGGCATTTGATCATTCACACAATAAATATTTTTGTTTTGTTAAATCAGAAAATCGACTTTGAGCATTGGTACATACGTATTACAATCCTTCAGTATTGGGAGAACGTTGTACGATTACGTCATATAACCGACGTTGCGTAGCAACGTTGGTAAGACACGAAATTGCTATTTGGGTTAAGTATATTTGAACATGAAGGATGGATATACTGAGCACTTTTTATAATGGAATTTAATCCGTTGGAGACAACTTAAGAAAATACTGTAAAGAAAATATCCTTTTGAGAAATTTTTGCTTTTCAAGTTTTCAATTTACCGAATAATTGCAGTATCTACATTTAATTAATAATCTTGTACCAACACCCAATTTCTAATGTAATATTTGAACGCATATTTAAATATCTTAGACAGTTATGTAATCTAGGAGCAGGATATAGAAGATGTTCTGAGAAAATTCGCCATATATTGTTTTACAATTTTTTTTATCGCGATTAATCCTAGAAAAACAGATTTAAACTAAAAAAATTGTAGTGACGTCACGTTCAGCAAATAAAGACAAAACAATATCGCTATTTTGTAAGGTTGGTGGTATCACAAAATATCAATATAAGTAATTTTATCAATATAATTTTGACAACTTGACAACACGACAATTCTCTCTAGTGGCTAATCAAAATCTGTTATAAAATTTAATACTTCTTAAGAATAATAACTACTATATTGGTATTTAATTAATAGGCATCGGAAACTTTGTGGCTAGTCGCAATACACGCAGTAGCAGACAGACTAAATCTGTGGTCAAGCCGTGTGCGGCTCTATGCTCATAATACACAATGCTAATGACTGCCACAAAACACGTGCCATGCACTCGACCAACTAACACGTCAAACTCAATCACACACTCACAAACGGCAATGAAATGCTTGACCAAAGTCTCTCAGCAAAAAAACCGGGATTGTTCTACGGCATACTAGGCCGACAGGGCAGACATTAGGGTGCCACTAGATACTTATAGAATAAATTGATCGATGCGAAGATTCAGATATTTGTTGAGATAGAATTCTAAGAAGACCCCTGCGTCACTTTCTTGGAACGAACAGTGTTCGGCACCCGAGATAGGAAGACATTGGCGGCGTGGCATTCACCGTAGCAGCTTGCGGTGCGTACGGTGTTTTACAGTTACGAAGGCGTGTTTCTTCGTAAGCATGTTGTCCTGTGCATTTTCAGTGTAATTTCTTATTAAAATAAATCTATGGAGGTGAAAAATAAAAGAAAGGAATTTAATTTCCAGTCGAAGAGTATCGTGTTTATATTTTAATATTCTGAAAATAACACGGAAAATTTCAAGGCACGCCCCTGCCAAGGTAAACTGTTGCAGTAGTTTCGATAACAGAACTTTATTAGCTTATTCTTTTCTTGGAATTCTATCTCAACAAATATTGTATGGACAATTTGTATTGTATTGTATTTGTATTGCATTTTATGGTTAGTTCCTTGTGAAGCATTTATGCAGATTAAAAAACATGTGATGAGTATTAGTCTTAGTAGTAAATATTTAATGATTTTAAACTTATTTTTCGAATAAAAATAAAAACCTCAGAGGTTCTAGAGAGAGTTAAACTTCACACAGGAATAAAAGTCACACCTGCTAAATATCTACATTTACTAAACGTTTCTCTATTATATACAGTCCTACACTACTACTTTCAGTGGCTGGATGGCTGGACAGGACTACTCGCTGCGACGCGACGGGTCCTATGTGAATTCTCTTTTCAAACTCAACTCGACTGCCAAGCTAATACGGCAAATGGTGGCGGCAGCGCAGTATTCACAAGCTGGAAAAATCTCACCATACGGTGCTCTTCCTTGGACTGCTCCGGAGTGGACTGCTCGTTCCAATGCCAGGCTTCTACGGCGAATGATTGTGGCTGCGCAGTCTTCACAAGCTAACCTTCGAAAAATCTTACTTCAAATGGTGATTTTTCTACTACTGGACTGTTCTCACTGCCCGGTGGCTGTTGACTCATTTTAGATACTAACTGCTAGACAAGATAAGTACACCAGCGATTTTGCGCTCGCGATGAAGATGAAAATACGGTGCGGTATTATACATTTTGATAAAATATAAATTGAAACAAATCGGGGTGTCTCAGAATCCTGCCTGAAAACACTACTAAAAAGTAACGAATTAATAACTAACTTTTTATAAAAACTTATAGATAATAAAACAGTTTCATTAATTTGGAAGCTCTAACAGTTATTTACTGTACAAGTGTAAATATTTTAATAGGCATGTAAGACATAAAAGAAAATGATAAACAAGAGCAATAGTATTGAAGCTTTTCCTGAGGAAAACCTTGGAAGCGATGGCATGATGGCGTTTAATAAATTTGATTTTTGGTGGTAATGGGTGGCTTTGTGTGCTTATTTGTACATTATTATTCAGATAACATTCTACCCCTCTTTTTATAGGAAATTTCTTTATGATTCCAAAACTGTACTTAGAAAAATAATTGAGCATTAGATTTTGGAAATACAAGCCAAATGTATAAATTTTTTCAAAGGTTTAACAAATATATCTAATAATAAGAGAGATATGACCAAAAAAGTAAAGGGTTGGTAGCATATTCTTCGCCATATCTGTCTTATTATTAGAGGTAGATCTATCAAACCTTCTATCATTATAAGAAGGCACAAGTTTAATAAATATTAGAAATGCAACATTCAACTGACATTCTAAGAATAATTTTGTCTTTTCTTGCACCATAGTAGGTAAAATACAAGTAAAATGATTTGAAAGAAAAATTTTGCCATGGTTCTCGCGTCCTAATGCATTTTGAGGTGGAATCTTTGAACAATATCGAGAGCAATGGCCACATCTTTTGAGAACATTAAATTGAAAACAAAATATGGTGCAAGTAAAACAATAAGTAAAATAGGTCTTAAGCTACAATCTGTATGTTTGTGTGTAAAGACGAAGTACAATATATGGTTATTATTGATGTTTCTCATACCCTTTCAATGATGTTTGTGTAGTCAAAACACTGTGCTGATTATTACGCCATAAATGAATCTAAACATGCCTACTGAACAATTAACACAGTTCTCCACATACGCGCGGGAACACCATACTGGGTTATCACGTGATTAATTTGATTGGTTGTACCAAATCAAGTAAATTTACACTTTTATTCTTATATAAACATCAAATTTAGTAAAAACGCAAGAAGAAAATATACTTTTAAACGTATAATTCTACACAATGCACGACATTGTATATGTTCAATTCATTTACAATTGTGTTATTGGCATTATGGAGGATAATTTGATTGGTTCAAATAAAATTTTTGAATTCCTCACTTGGGTATTTTTGGTCTTAAATCAATAATTTATAAAATACTGGTGGCCTTAACTTCAAAATACATGAAACAATAAAATAGTAACAAGATGTTCGGTCTAGGATAAATTTCTTAGTTTTTTTGTTGGTTTAATCGCCTATTTGTTTGATATTAATAAACTTTAACATCTCTTAGAGTTTCATTTATTCCTAGAAAATACCTTTATTGGATTTGATTTGTTATCCTATCTAGACGAAAGCGGTATTAGCACTGTTCTAGTAAAATAAATGGCGCTTTATCTTATCTAATTATAAGTTTGTATTACTATATTGTAAACCAGTTATTCGAGCAGTCGTGGTTCCAACTGATTGAGTATTTAGTTCCGCAGTGACATCGCTGAAAAACAAATATTAACAGCGCACACACTAAATGATTTCACCTGTACGATATCAATAATTCAGCGTGGATTAGGGGCTAGGCTTGTGGCTGATTTATTGAGGATTACCGCCATTCATCAAAGTATTCCGCGAACGCTAATGTCAAATATTTGTGCTTTGATTTTGTTGCAACCATCCATTTTATTTAATCATCAATTTACAGGAATACAGAACCTAGACTCTGTGCAAACAAAAATCAAAAGAGTTTCCATTTATTGATCTGGGCTACCTACAAAGGCATGTTTATCTTTCCCCTTTTTGTTTATACAACGTTTCAACATGTTTACTTTTATTTAGTCAATTATAGATGTAAATACTTACCCATAGATATACTGCGTCGCTTAATAATGAAGTTTGTACAATCATTTTTTCAATGAAACCGCCCACAAAAAAAAATTCGAAAGAAGTTTACGAAAAAAAATTAAAATAAGGGCAGTCCTCAGATTTCGAAAAGAGTTGCGCCTGCGCAAAATATTTTTCCCTAGATAAAAACATGATTTCTTATTTTTCACAAAATTTTAATTTTATTTTTCTTATTGTCAATATTATAAAGCATTAAAAAATTAACATCAAATAATGAAATAGTAAATATGGGGTGATTCAGAACTTATCCAAAAAAAAATTGTGGATGTACAGGGTGGTTGATTTTCGATAGTTTTATAGGGTACAACCAAAACGGTGATAGATACAAAAAATCTGATATCGATGTCCCGTCCTCTTTTTTTGAGTTTACTTCGCTGGTAACAAAAGGTCTTGGCTAACTTGATTAGTTTTAGATATACAGGATTTTTTTTGAAAAATGGCCCATTTACATTAACCTCTCTATCTCCGCTGTCATTCAATTTAGAAGAAAAAAGTGTGTACATTATTTGTTCTATTTTTTATTATGAAGCCATTGGCGTACTCGGATTTTTTACAGATCGCACAGATTCTCCGATGTTGCATAAACATAGGTATTTTTAAATAGAACACCCTGTATTTGGCCATCCCGTTGAGTAGCATTTTTTTTTACCTTTTCAGCCATATATAATAATAGATACTTTTTATTTGCCTAAATGAAGAAAAATTCAAAAATGTAGATATAGATATTTTTTCAGTTGGCCATGTTATTTATTTATTCGTCTTTTGTTGTTTAATATTGACAGTTACTTTATTTTTGACTGATTGAAAGCTTGTTAAATGTCTATTACTTGGTTTTAATTTTGAAAAGTATAAAAATGGTGTACGAAAATCTTCACAAAGTTCAAATGTTAGAGTGTTACATTGAAAGTGGAAAAAATAGTGACACAGCTTTAAACTNTGATTGCTGCTTGTAGTTGCTGGCGATATTCATAACAATATTTACAGACTTCCATGAAACTTTATGTGAGATTTTCAAATATTTCCCATACTGAAGTAGTTCGTATTCTCCCACTTTCTCCTAATACCAATCCACAAAATGGCTGCTCCATTAAGTAAACTTTCATAAACGCGAAGAAAAAATGGGTGTCACAAATTAATTCACAGCGATTAATTTTCCGCTATACCCTGCTAGGTATAAATCTAGCCGCACGGGCGCAAGAACAGGATGGCACAGTGTGAGCCAGTGTGTAGTTTTTGCGACTGTCACCAAAGAGTAATCACAGTATATCTTGTACTTTACTAAGGACAAATGTCAGACCCTTATCCCAGTGTTTCCATTTCCATCAAACACACTTGCCTTTGAATAATAGCGCGCCATTTGTCAACACCATTAAATTATTCACATAATGGCATCTGATAAATGGTGTTTGGATGTTGATAAATAAATGAAGTGGACTTTCTTGCGCTGCCGTTCAAACTCAATTACTGACGTTTGGTAAATGGTGAATCGTTTGTTCGAAGGCTGTCGAAAAGTACAAATAACATTATTTGCACTGCCGAAATGATTCCGCATTTATTTATGAGCAAAACGTTTCGTAAAAATGTTACGTAGCAATACATATTATTCAAATTCACAAGCATTAAAAAAAACAAAAGTCGTATATTCCGAAGACTAGATCTATATGCATTTTGAATCCAAATCCAGGGCCAGAATTGCTCCATCACTCTCATATTTTTAAATCGCGAAAAATTTTGATTTTATTTATTTTATTTGTTTATACTCCACCCAATAGAAAATTTCATTGACTGGATGGGTAAATACAGAAAAAATACAGCACATCTAGTAACTAAATAACATAATACAAGAAAGAAGAAAAACAATAAATATGTATACAAATATACCTAGCCTAGTTTTGGTAGTTTTTGTCGTGAATGTCAGTACATGCAATTCTAGAAAAAATCTTCAAGTCATACACATACATCAAACAGGGTACGTCCAAGTCATTCATGATGTCGCTGATAAAAATGTGAAAGAAGAGAGGACCCAATACCGACCCCTGAAGGACACCAGATGGACTAATGTATTCGACAGACTTGTGACCACGATAAGAAACATATTGACATCTACCAGAGATATAGGATTTTAAAAAATCAATTAAGGTGTTGGAGATACAGTAGTTGAGCAATTTTAACGGTGACTTTTAATGATCAAGTATGTCGAATGCCTTGGAGAAATCAGTATATATGACGTCTGTTTACTCTGTTTGAAGGTGTAAATCAATGGTTGTGGCAATATACTGCGTTATATCTACACATTAGATTTGTTACAGAAAAACGACTTTTCATAAAACCGTGTTGTTGAGGAGATAAGGCACCTTTTACATGATTATATATAATGGTTTATATAAAAGAATATCAAAGTACTTTGCAAAGTTGCATATAATCGTAATAGGCCGAAAATTTTTGATTTCATATTTTTGCCTTTTTTAAAAACATGGCTCTTTTCCAACAAGACGGATAAGTATTAGATTTAATTGTAAGATGGAATAAAACACAGAGAGGAGTAGGAAGTACCTACATGAGTACAATCGTTTACAAAGGCTGAGATGCCATCAGGTCCTGTGGTAAATTTAGGTTTCAGACAACTCCTTGTATTAATTGTTGGTCATTGACTGAATCTATTAATAAAGTACTGTTGGTTTTAATAACTCAATTGATTGAGTCAATTGATTATTAGAAAATTACTACAAAAAAAATCTGCAAAAACGTTAACAATATTAGACGGGCCTTTTAAAACAGGTTCCATTATATTCCATGTCCCCCGAGGTATCAGATTTATTATTTACAACAGACAACAATTTGTTAGGGTCAGATATCAATACATTTTCGAAATCTCAGTTAAATTTTATTGAAACTGCATTTATATCAGCTTTTATTGCAGCTTTAAGTTGTTTGAATAAATCTAAATCATTAGGTTCACTACATTTCTTATACTTGCCCACAGCCCTCTCTTTTAATCTAATATTAGCAATGAGGAAGTATCACTTTTTTTTTCTTTTCTTATTAAATTCCTTTCATCGTAGAAAGTCAATTACCACAAAAGTTTTAAATTTTTAATTAATAGTTTTCCTATAAAAAAATATATAAATTCAAAATAATTCTCTATGCACTAAAACGCAGTCTTAAACAAAGACGGCTGACTCTTACGTCACGATCCGGTATCAGTCGAAATTAAACGAGTCGTGTTCTGTAGTCTCTCTCACTCTTACTCATTTGTGTTTATGCAAACTACGTGTGCCGGATAGATTTTATATTATTTACTTTTACTTAACAAAATATTGTTAATTATTTTAAAAACTGTACATTATATGGCTACAGAAGCTGGATTTGTCCAAGAGCAATCTGACAATTTGTCAAAAATAGATGTTCTATAAAATATGTTTGCACGATTTCTTCCTCATTTTCTCATCCTTTGGTACATTAAATAGTTTGTTGGGGGCAGTTAGTGTTATGGAACTACACATGGGTACCATAATATTTATGTTTAGACACTGTTATGTTTTTCAAGTTTTCGTGTTGTAATTCTGAGCCTGAAGCCGCCACGCATTAAAGCTGCCTGGGTAGATATTGTGAAAATATTCGTAGACTCTATGAAAATTAACGAAACTTGTCTTTAATTTATACATTGTAGTATAACATACCCGGGTTCGATCGAAAAAAAGAATACAAACGTAGTTGTAGCCAAAAATATGTGATCGTCATAAGGAATACCTACGTTGTGTGTATCTATTTTTAATTGACCGGAAGGCGCTGGCTACTAACTTTTGAGGGGATGTATGGTTTAATTTTATAAAACAAAAGTAGAGTAAATACACCTAACTTTATTATTTATGTACAACAACCTTCAAATTAAACATGTGACAAATAGAAAGAACAACAAAGACATTAACAACCATTTAACATAGAATGAGAGTGTCAGGCTCACCTAGAGCTCCTGTGGGGAAAGAGCATGGCAGAGAAACCACCCAAATATATATACAAAACAACCGCTAACCAAAGGCATACATTAAGAACCTTTGCTTTAATTAAGACAGAACCTATTTAATTTCTCACTAAATGTCATCTCACTCAAATTAGACAGACACACTTCCAAGTAAAACTGAAGAGGTTTGGTGCTAGTTAGCCGGCAGAGCCGGAAGGTTATAATAACAACAATAATAACAACAACAACAACAACAACAACAACAACAACAACAACANAGGTTTTTTGTATCTATCACCGTTTTGGCTGTACCCTATAAAACTATCGAAAATCAACCACCCTGTACAGGGGACTCTTACAAATACAATTTTGTAAAGAAAAAATCAAAAAGGGCACCGAGCTTCGTTTTTCGTCTTTCTCGAAAAATGTACAACTAGTATACCTTTTTTAATTATCCTTTGGGGTTTGTCAAGCCTTTAGGATGTTTAAAAAGTTTCGACATCTAACTAATATAACTAATGTTTTTCCTTCAACTAGGTATATCCCTCCAAGTACTCTTATGCACGCCACTGCTATTGGGAGTAAAATGATTTGAACATTTTTCTTAAGACACAGTTGATATTTATTTGTGTACCAACTTTGACATTTTTATCTTTAGCCGATTTAAAGATGATTAACAAAAAATCTTTTCAATGTTACAACACCCTGTATCTCAAAAATGCAATGTTGATGAGAAAAACCTTATATGCACTATCCACTATTTTTCCAAGAGGAATTCACTCCTCAGCTTTTTTAAGTGTATAGATTATACGAGGTTTGTTCATAAAATAACCGAACTTTAATTTTTTTAAACTTTCTGATGTCATCAATAGTCTGAAAATGGTGGAGGGTGAGAAAGGGCAGTATGTTATGGTGAAAGAACCATTTCGCCACAACGCTGGTCTCTTTTGCGAATTTTTTCAAGCTTTTATTTAACTTCACAAGTATGTTTTAGTTCAAATATTACTAGCCTTTGAACCACTTGCTCCAAAATTACGAAAACTACTTTAAAATTTTGCGTGCTTGTTTAGTTCTAATGATAATACACTAAAAATTTTGTATGCTTGTTCAGTTCTAATGACAATACACTAAAATGATAGAAATTCCAGGATTGCCTCCACATGAGGGTACTCCTCAACGATTAGTAGCAGAGACGTTACTTGAAATGGATAGATTAAGGAATATTTCTAACTAAAAAGGTGTAAGTAATTGAAAAGTAATAAGAATATTGTATAAACAAGCTTTTATTAAAATGCTCTAAAAGAAAAAATAAACCAAGGAGTTCATAGAACCCATAATATTGTGTAAACCCCAAACCCGCAAAAGGGTTGCATATGGCTGATCTATAGAAGTGTCATCAGCAAAAGTATGATAAATAGACACGTACAATTTATAATCAGTACACGATTTAAAAGCTTGTCTCATAATTTCCTTAAAATAAAAATTCTAATTAGGAATAAACCTAAAATCATCTTATTGGACCACACTGACAAAATTTCTTTGTTATGGGTAGTAAAAATCTACTAGCCGTTGCAAAATAACTGCATTAAATAGGCGCCAAGTGAGTCTTACCAAAAGAAAAACTGCTTTGCTGGAAGGAATCCACTTGTAGTAAGTAGACAGTTTTGCTATAATATCTTTGCTACCTCAAGCAAGTCAACTCATTAGCCCCAAACGAGTCAACTCAAGCGAGTAAACTCAATAACCCTAATAGAGTCAACTCATTAACTCCAAGTGAATCAACGTCGTATTTACTGTTTTTCGGTGTTGTTGGCTCTCCTCACTCTTCGTGCACCATGCAATGCAACTAAAAATGTTGTACATATCTTCAAATAAGCATAAATAATCTTGAAATTCCCACTCGAGAAGCAAGAATTTTTACCAGTTGTTACCAGCTCGATTAACTGGTGACTCGTATAGGCAGTTTTTAGCTGAAGAACTAAACGTTTTATTAGTATATGTACCTTTACACGAAACAGCTAATTTCTGGTTTATGCACGACGGTACCCCAACTCATTTCAGCCGTGTTGCTCGTCAGTACCTCGACAAAACGTTTCCTAATCGCTGGATTAGAGGCGGAGGTCCCCAAGCTTGACCAGCTCACCGTTCCGATATGACTCCTTGCGATTTTTATGCATACGGTCACCTCGGTATAATATACATGTACTAGATGAAAACATGTTACGAAATCGAATAATTCAAAGATGTAATGTCATATAAAATTCTCCAGGAATTTTTGAACGAGTGAGACAATCAATGAAACCATTGGAATCGTGGGTTTTATCAGAAGATGGCCACCTGCTTTGATTTTGTGTCGACACTGATTATTTCTATGATTGCTGCTTTGTAGTTGCTGGCCATATTCATAACAATATTTACAGACTTCCATGAAACTTTATGTGAGATTTTCAAATATTTCCCATACTGAAGTAATTCGTATTCTCCCACTTTCTCCTAATACCAATCCACAAAATGGCTGCTCCATTAAGTAAACTTTCATAAACGCGAAGAAAAAATGGGTGTCACAAATTAATTCACAGCGATTAATTTTCCGCTATACCCTGCTAGGTATAAATCTAGCCGCACGGGCGCAAGAACAGGATGGCACAGTGTGAGCCAGTGTGTAGTTTTTGCGACTGTCACCAAAGAGTAATCACAGTATATCTTGTACTTTACTAAGGACAAATGTCAGACCCTTATCCCAGTGTTTCCATTTCCATCAAACACACTTGCCTTTGAATAATAGCGCGCCATTTGTCAACACCATTAAATTATTCACATAATGGCATCTGATAAATGGTGTTTGGATGTTGATAAATAAATGAAGTGGACTTTCTTGCGCTGCCGTTCAAACTCAATTACTGACGTTTGGTAAATGGTGAATCGTTTGTTCGAAGGCTGTCGAAAAGTACAAATAACATTATTTGCACTGCCGAAATGATTCCGCATTTATTTATGAGCAAAACGTTTCGTAAAAATGTTACGTAGCAATACATATTATTCAAATTCACAAGCATTAAAAAAAACAAAAGTCGTATATTCCGAAGACTAGATCTATATGCATTTTGAATCCAAATCCAGGGCCAGAATTGCTCCATCACTCTCATATTTTTAAATCGCGAAAAATTTTGATTTTATTTATTTTATTTGTTTATACTCCACCCAATAGAAAATTTCATTGACTGGATGGGTAAATACAGAAAAAATACAGCACATCTAGTAACTAAATAACATAATACAAGAAAGAAGAAAAACAATAAATATGTATACAAATATACCTAGCCTAGTTTTGGTAGTTTTTGTCGTGAATGTCAGTACATGCAATTCTAGAAAAAATCTTCAAGTCATACACATACATCAAACAGGGTACGTCCAAGTCATTCATGATGTCGCTGATAAAAATGTGAAAGAAGAGAGGACCCAATACCGACCCCTGAAGGACACCAGATGGACTAATGTATTCGACAGACTTGTGACCACGATAAGAAACATATTGACATCTACCAGAGATATAGGATTTTAAAAAATCAATTAAGGTGTTGGAGATACAGTAGTTGAGCAATTTTAACGGTGACTTTTAATGATCAAGTATGTCGAATGCCTTGGAGAAATCAGTATATATGACGTCTGTTTACTCTGTTTGAAGGTGTAAATCAATGGTTGTGGCAATATACTGCGTTATATCTACACATTAGATTTGTTACAGAAAAACGACTTTTCATAAAACCGTGTTGTTGAGGAGATAAGGCACCTTTTACATGATTATATATAATGGTTTATATAAAAGAATATCAAAGTACTTTGCAAAGTTGCATATAATCGTAATAGGCCGAAAATTTTTGATTTCATATTTTTGCCTTTTTTAAAAACATGGCTCTTTTCCAACAAGACGGATAAGTATTAGATTTAATTGTAAGATGGAATAAAACACAGAGAGGAGTAGGAAGTACCTACATGAGTACAATCGTTTACAAAGGCTGAGATGCCATCAGGTCCTGTGGTAAATTTAGGTTTCAGACAACTCCTTGTATTAATTGTTGGTCATTGACTGAATCTATTAATAAAGTACTGTTGGTTTTAATAACTCAATTGATTGAGTCAATTGATTATTAGAAAATTACTACAAAAAAAATCTGCAAAAACGTTAACAATATTAGACGGGCCTTTTAAAACAGGTTCCATTATATTCCATGTCCCCCGAGGTATCAGATTTATTATTTACAACAGACAACAATTTGTTAGGGTCAGATATCAATACATTTTCGAAATCTCAGTTAAATTTTATTGAAACTGCATTTATATCAGCTTTTATTGCAGCTTTAAGTTGTTTGAATAAATCTAAATCATTAGGTTCACTACATTTCTTATACTTGCCCACAGCCCTCTCTTTTAATCTAATATTAGCAATGAGGAAGTATCACTTTTTTTTTCTTTTCTTATTAAATTCCTTTCATCGTAGAAAGTCAATTACCACAAAAGTTTTAAATTTTTAATTAATAGTTTTCCTATAAAAAAATATATAAATTCAAAATAATTCTCTATGCACTAAAACGCAGTCTTAAACAAAGACGGCTGACTCTTACGTCACGATCCATATACTTAAATTAATTTAAAAAATGTATCATAAATAATGCAAGTATCGGAGAAGATATCTATATAAAAAATGAATATTTCTAACTATAAAAGGGAAT